>NW_006800353.1:156764-268214 GCF_000485575.1 Poecilia formosa
ATATATAGTTTTTCATACATCTTTATTATGATAGCCGCCCGGGTTTTAATGGCATATGCACTTGTCATGATTAATATATGCACCCTTGATGTTTGGTGTCACTGCCACCTGTACTGTGGGTTTGAGCTACCTGCTTCGTAAGTTAATAAGATCGTTTATATGCACACACTTACATCTCGGTGATGTTTTCCATGTCATCTAACGTAAGGACAGGGAAATCCTCGATCCCCGGTTCGGGGTCGTTACAAACAATCCGTGAGATGCTGCAAGTGCAAGATTCGGGGCAATAGGCATCGCCGGATCTCCACAGCCCCATAAAAAGCACAAACAATCCAAAACGAGCCATGCCATATTTCCCCGCGCTGGAGTCCATCGCGGGGCCAGTGAATATATCCCACGAATCCCCCACGACAGAACGGAATCTGGTCAAGCTGAATTATTATAGCGTTTCTTCACTTGCCGCCTTTTATCTTGGCCAAGTTAATCCTTCCGATTCTGCAGAATGAGAGGTAGGGGAGGGAAAAAAAAGAAAAGAAAAAAAACAAAAAAACAAGACTGTGCTGTCGGTTGGGAATGCGCAGAGCCCACGGTTTTAATATCAAGATGCCATGGACTGGCCTTCTCCGTCTCCGCAGAGCTGGTATCACGCTACTGCATATCGATGCCGTGAAGAAAGGTGTCAAGTGCTCCGTCCTGCTGCTGCTATTGCTGCTGCTGCCGCCGCCGCCGCCGCCGCTGCTGTTGCTATCTCACTCCTCCTTTTGCGGCCACTGCCTTCCTTGTAAAACAAATATGAGCTGCTCCAGATGTTCAGAGATCAATAGGCAGGAGCCCCGTGTGCGTATGTGCGCTGATGGGGAGGAAAGCTGCACAACGGAGTAAAGGGATGCGTGGTGATGCTGCTTGTGTAGGGGAGGAAGGCTACCTGCATCCGTCTATCGATCATCACCGAGGACGGGCGCAGCTCCGAGCCGTCTCATACGGGGGGTGGGGAGGGTGTAGGGAGGTGGTTGCGATGGTGATTTTATGTCTGAGTTAGATGCACGGCGAGAGAATCTTATTAGAGAAGCATAATTTGAATAATGATAATAATAATAATACTTTTTTCTTTCTCCATTGCGTTCAGAAACTCAACGCGAACTGTAACAGCTTTATTATACGGGCTGCTAGGAACACTCAGTGGCCAGCTTTGGGTCAAAGGGGCCCACCCGTCAACAACGACACAGATAGAAACTCTACTGTTGTGGCTGCTCTGAAGCAATGCGATAGATGAAAGCTGAGCCTTTTCCATAACAACGCTGTTGTACGGCTGCCCATTAGGCCTGGTGTGACGTGCGGGTGACGCACAAGTCGGGGTGCATCTATGAAAAATAATTACCTATACTATGTCTCCAAACTTCAAATAGGCCTCACACCAATCACTGAGCAGAGCGCAGATGGATGTCTGCTATTTTCTTCCTCACTGTCTAAGCGCCAGCTTTAGTGCAGCTTCTTACTTTTTGCACGTCTTGTTAGAGATTAAAAGAAAAAGAAAGGAAAAGTGGTTTAAGATCTCAGAAACTTGGCCTGCTAAGTACATTAGGAGGAGCACAGGTGCATCTCAGTGAATCAGAATTAAATTGAAATGTTCCGTTATGCCAATAATCTAATTTAAAGCGCGAAACACACAGGAGAAGAGAAGATTTAAGTGACTTTGAAGGTGTTATGTTTGTTGGTGCTTGACGTGCTGACGTCTGAGTATTTTAGAACTTGTTGATCTGTTTGGTCTCTTTTGCTCTCAGTCATTTCTTAGGTTAACAGAAAATGTTTGACACTCGTTACAACCAAGATATGTGGAACACCATTTCATGCGCAGCACGTCAAACCCTGCAGCACTTTGGCTAAACCTGCAGAAGGCCACACCAGGTGCCACTCCTGTCCGTTATGGACAGAATTACCAAATTTGGACAAAAAAAAAAAGAAAAAAATTGCATAAAAATTTCCCGCAGTATTCAGAATTTGGTATAAACAACATAGATTAAGATATAAAGTATGGATCTATCATATCTGGCAATAGAGGTTCAATAGTGTGAAGCATTTCCTTAAAACACTTTGGTGCCTTACTTCAATTTGAAGATCACTTAAACACCACAGTCTTACTAAATATTGTTATGTCAATAGCTTTATGACCAGTCCTCTGCTGACTATACTTCCAGAAGCATAACACACGGTGCCACGACAGCATAAATAATAAGTATGGCGCTGAGTTCACTTTATTTATCTATATTTTATATAGATCGCAATCTGGTAGGGAACATTGGGGATGTGGTTTAATGGGAGAATTACTTCTTGAATGTTTAGCTGACAAACTTGTTTCAACTGCATAATGCTATCATATCAAAATTAACCAAAATCTCTTGAGTATTTTTTCCAGACACGTTGTCGAATCTATATGCCACAAAGAATAAAGGCAATGTCACACTCTTAAGGGACGGTAGAAAGGTATATCTACCGTCCCTTAAGTACACTTCTAATGAAGTGTACTTAAAGCAGTTGTTTTGGCCAAATTATGATATTCAGCATTTAACAAACTCTTCTTCAGTTTGTCCAAAAATTAGAATATTGTGTAAAAAAAGTATTTTTCACACATTAATGTTGCTCGATACTGAAAAGTGCAATAGGACACCTCATTATTATGAAGTTGTTTTTTTTAGCAAAAGGCCATTTCAGGACAAGAAAGAAACTTAACCACAGGTAAACACAAACCTTAATCTTGTTTTATACTTTTAAATCAATTGTAATTGTATAAAAGTGTATTTGAACTTTGTTAAACTACCAGCTTGTCACTTTAGTCTGACAAAAGTTTGCCCCGTCTCTGATTGTCAGCTGTGAAATGTAGGAGAGGTCTTCTTGCATGTATAGGCTGTTTTTAATCTCTCCCAAACATCTCATTGAAATCCAGATCTGGGCTTTGACTCAGCTTAGGACTTTTCATTATAATTCTCAGCCAGTCCTTGGTGGATTTACAGGTATGTCTTCAACAATGACCTTTTGAGACCTGTCCTTCTTGAGGGTTTCTGCTACACAACTGTCATGTCCAAAATTGTATTTTTCTTATGAAGTGTTTATTATCTCTAAGCCATCATCATCATCATCATCATCATCATCATCATCATCATCATCATCATCATCATCATCATCATAATAAAAGTGTGAAATATATCCATCTTCAAGAAATGAACCTATATAATGCACAAGACACTTTTTGATTTAAATCACATAAAGAAATTAACTTTTTGATGATATTCTAACACACTCAGATCAACCTACACAGCAGAATCCATCCTACAAAATCTACAGTATCTGTCACGTTTCACAAATAATAAAATTAATTCCACTTATCACTGAGCAGCAAATTATCTAGGTGATCATATATTTCAAAATGACCAAATAAAACTGTTTTGCAGATTCCTAAATTTCCCGTACACGATCAGGAGGCAGTTGGGACAGATGATCCATGACACAGTCTGGATGGTTAGTGTCGCTATGGTGACTTTCTTTTTAACAAATAGCACTGACAATTTCAAGTGTCGCTATGGTTGCAGATGAAAATATGTACACTGGCTTTTCTCTCCCTTTTTTTTTATGAGAAACATCAAGAACTGATTTATATCTGTCTCCATGGTAACCCCAGCATATAGGATGGACAGAAAGAGAGGCAGAGAGAGAGAGAGAGAGAGATAGAGATGTATTTTTGCAATATCTGAGGGGAATGTGGAGAATACAACACTGCAAGAATGAGGTCCAAATCTGACCTCACTGGAACTCAGGATTTCCAGTAAGTGTGAAGAGGAGCACTGGGTTGAAGTCATGACCTCCGATCTCATCATATTGTCAAACTTATATTGCTAGAAAGCAAAAAATAAACAAATTAAACCCTACTGTAGTACTAAAAGTTTAGCATGTAATTAAATAAGAATATTTAATATAAAAACAATGCATTCCTCCTGGATTGGCCTATTTCTTTTAAATCTACCAAGCATTCCATAATAGTTTAGTAAATGTAAGAATACATAAAAGCATACTTTGTACAAAATACATCAGACCATAGTATTGATTTCTTTCATGCATTGCCCTTTCTAAGCTAAAGAAACCTTTGCTTATTGCCACTCCTGCAACGCCTCCTGTGACCATCTCTGAGCTCATCTGTCTGTCTAAGCCAGCTGGTGGCACACTTGTCCTAAATCTCACATGGAGCTGTGGTTTCACTAATACCCAATCTAAACGACCAAGTATGTTACATTTGTCATCTTTTAGATCAAATCATTTTATTTGTTTTATGCCACAAGGCTGATGTTGATTCATGTAGCAAAACCTCTATGTGTACATTAGGCACATTGGAATAAAATTCTCACTGCCTGTTCACCTTAAGTCAAAATATTCCATTACCATGGTAAATACATAAAATGTAAAACAAGGATGCATAATGTAATTTTAAAAAGAAAAGCAACAATTATTTGACCCTTGCTTTAAATTCTTTACTTCTTACAGCTGATGTCATCTCCTGCCAGTTCAATACCCTCCTTGACCTCCCATTAACTGGACTTCAATGTGTATTGTTCAAGTGGAAACTGTTCACCTGGGCAAACTTTGATTCTAATAATCCCCCAAGCCTGTTTCACATCATCAAGTTGTGTTTAACATACAAATTGATTTGTATATTTTTGCAATGCTGCCAAACATAATTTATTTTTCCCCCAGAGTTTTACCACTTTTTAGGGGATTTTTCTTTTCCAAAATTGTTGTTTACATTTTTTTTTTATCTTAATTTTGCACCGAAGATGCATTAAATGTTGCATGTCAAATTAAGATTCTCATAATAGATAAAATTGACCAAATCGCTCATACACGTGGATAACAAGCTTATCAGTTCTTTTTGATGAATTTTGTCTTAACCCCGCCCATCCCTGCTGACTTGAGAAGGGTGTGCAAAGAGACGAGCGGGAGAAGGTCGACAAATCGAACCTATCCACGGATTTTTCGGGGCGAGGCGACGGTAGAGGACCGCGGTGAACGTGGTTTGGCTGCAGGTCTGTTTTTATAAAGGTTACATTTTGATAGTAGCTCGTGACTTTACCTCCTTTGCTTTTGGTCTGAATATTGGACATTGTTGGAGGACGGTAATTTAACGTGCCTGCTCTGCTTGTCTTTATTTTCTTGTCGTGCATGTTGGCCAGTCTTAACGTGGACACTAGCTGGCGCCTCGTAAAACGCACAGACCCACTAGCTGGCTAACTAGCTGCTAGCATGGAAAGTAATGCCAACACTGCTAAAGGCTTTGTAAAATCCGGGGGAAAAATACGTTTCCCGTTCAAATTACACCCCCTCAATCTACAGTCATAGTTTATATCAACATTAAAATCCTATTCATAGAGAGCTATGCACACAAACTGCTAACAGGCACTTTCCTTTCTCTGGACAGGACCTATGCAAACATGACCGGGGCTGCTCTCTAAAGCCAAGAGTAGCATAACGTCCTAGCTGTGTTTATCCAGGCCTCTGTTTAGGAGTGATGCTTCTGCAAAAATATATAATCCTCAGTTGTGGGAAGAGCACGTAGGAGGGTAGCATGTGTTAGCTGGATACACTCAGTCCCGTTAAGGCTAAAGTCCACGTTTTATTATAAACAAGCAGGCATGTTTAACATGATAGTAGGAAAAACACTTAAGGTTTAATTAAGCTCGCAGGTAAAGGTATACTGATGTGCTGGGCTAATTTTATTAATGGAGAATGTGCTTATGCTATTCTTTATAAAGTATTTTATTTTCTCCAAAGTAACAACTACAAAAATAGAGGGGCTTTTCCTGATCAATACAGATTTCTTCCAATTTTCTTTAAAGTATCGGCTGCAAATTCAATTTTCAAACGTTATTCAAATTCAAAAGTTATTCTAACTGCTAAACATAAATTTTTTAACTCCTGTAGAAATATTTTTCCCATTTGAATCAAATATAAGAAGTATTTTTATGAAATTCAGAAAGGTGTATCTAATTAAGTGTACTTCAAGACCTTGTTTAGGCCAAATTATGATATACAGGTGCATCAATAAATGTTCTGTTGGTTGACAAAAATGGTATCTTTCAAATACTATACAAAAGGAAGCACATTTTTCAGGATTTGACTTGCTGATCACCAAAACTGATGAAGGGAAAAGTCTTTGGCTGTTTTAATAATGAAGGAAATAATATAATATACGTTATTTAACAAACATATATTATTCCACTGCGCTGAGCTTATTCTCACTGTTTAGCAGATCCAAGAAGAACCACTTTGCTTTTCACTGCAGACTCATGACAATGGAAATGAAGGGCGAACAGCAGGACGAAGATATTTCATTCAGCAACACTGACACTAATGGTGAGGTCTTGCATATCTTCATTTTACACGTTCTTATTGCGCGTTAGAACTGCCCAGAATAACATTGTCATTGAGAAGTTTCCAGACCCCAACCGGTCTCAAAGCCAGCATCGAATTTTTAGATTTCCATTGGCCAGTTGATTTGCTGAAGACTAAAATTATAACCATGAGAAAAGAACATTTCTGGCCAGAATAACTTACCATGTGGTCATGTCAGATGGTTGAGAGAGCCTCTTGTCCAGGAAACTGCTGTTCTGTGGGCCCAGAGCAGATCTGCCCATGTTTTAATTCAGAAAGGGTACATGTTGGTTCTGGACGTAGACCAAGTTGCATTTGGCTACTGAAGTGTACTTGGTGTTGATGGTATATGCTGTAGACTTTGCTCATTCGAGGATTTTATTTTTACTAATATTAATTTGGTTTATTATAGCACTTCCACAAGTGAATCAGGAGAACATTCTAACTTATGAATCTTGTAAAGGAAATATTAAAAAGTAAACTTAAAAAAAAAAAAAAAAAAGAGGCTCATCTTTTATTTCTGTAAGTGCATAATTTAGGAGGTTGCTGCATGCTTTGGGTTTGACCTTGCCTTCTGTCTCAGGTAAACGTCCTGCTGAGGACATGGACGAGGAGCAGGCCTTCAAACGTTCACGCAACATTGATGAGATGGTGGAGCTGCGTGTTCTGCTTCAGAGCAAAGTAATCAGAGATCATATCATGAGCCCCTGCTATTTGCTGGGCCACGTAACAATTTTTTTTTTATAATTTTTTTTTTTCTTTCCTCTCTCTCGGTGATCAAAGTGTTTTGCTTTGCTTCACAGAATGCGGGAGCCGTCATTGGAAAGGGTGGCAAGAACATAAAAGCTCTTCGCACAGATGTGAGTAAATAGATAAAAATGTCTTCATATATATTTGCACTCAGAAAACTTTAGCTTTCTTATTCTTCCTTTTGGTGCTGATTCTAATCTACACAAGTCTTATTCAACCCTGAGAAAAATATTGTCACATTTAGTTGTTTTTTTTCTGTCACAAAATTTGATGTATTTTACTTGGATTTTATGGCGATTGACCTGAACAAATATGGAGTGGAAAGAAAACTCGAATAAAAAAAGCCTCCTTCACTTTGTTCATAAAAAAAAAAATCCAGTTTAGTTGAAAAGAGAGAGATGCTCTGGTCAGGTAGAACCACAAAATAAATTTTAACCTACACAGAAATTCTAGTTCCTGATAAATGCATAAAAAATTGTGAATGTACAAAATATAAACAATTCCCAGGTGCGACTGGGTTACTTTATTTATTCTTGAGTTTTATATGTTGAAGAACAATTGAAAGTTAGTAGTTGGCGCATTCTAGCATCTGGGTCATTATAAAAGCAGCTCAAAATTTGTTTGTTGGTTTTAATCATCTGTCGTCAAGAATCGCTGCACAGTGCTACAAAAAAAGCATTACTGAGACCAGAGAGTAGAGATTGACCGATACGGGATTTTCTATTACTGATACCTATTTTAAAGTGTCAATTGCAGATTTTTGAGACGATTTACTTTGTTTTGTGACATTGATTTATTTGTGATTCTTTTCCTTTTTTTTTTACATTTGATCAAAACTTTGCCATTTTCTTTCACATTTAATTGGTTCATTAGTGGGCTGATGTTATCGCCTTAAGTTGGTAGCTTCTGTTTTCCCTACTGTAATACAATTCATATAGGAAAGGAGACATTTAAAGGTGCCCGCTGATTACTGTTTTATTAATTTGCTTAAAACATAACTTGTATGAGTCAAGTTGAGGACCCAAAATAAATGTGCTGAATTTTTCAAGTTTAGTTAAGAAAAGGGAGAGGGGGTGGGAACTACATCTTCCTCTGTTATTTGTTTTCCCTTAAAAACAACTCTTAAGGCATTTTTAGCTCAAATTTCCTCTACGTAAACCGTAAGGAGAACATCGGAGGAAATGACATTGATTAGGACTTGCATAATGTGATTGAATGAAACTCGATGCACAAAGCACAATTCCTGTATTTAGTAAAATTTGTGAGTAACTGAAACATAGTCTCCCCTGCAACTACAATCTGCTTTTATGACATCCATTGTCAGCAACATCTTCAGTCCATACTAATAAGCTTTTTAACAATACGTTTTCCACCTTCATTAACATCAGTGGTGCAGTGGACAGAGCACAAGAGTGTGTACAAACACATTACACACAACAGTAACGTGTGTGGTACCAAACTATCAGTGTCACAACACAGGAAGACGCGTTCTACTTTGTTTAATTTCTCCATATCCAAAGCTGTGAACAAGTTCTGTCATTCCACTAGTGATGCGTACATGCAGGTAATAATTACACATACAGAACAGATGCATCAGTTTACAGTTGAAAGAGGAAGTTTACATCCACCTAACAAAGACACACTTTGTTTTTCGTACTGTCTGAAGTTAAATCAGTCAAAACTTCTCCGTGTTTAGTTAATTATTACCAAAACTATTCATATTTGCTAAATGCCCCAATAATAAGAGAAGGAATATTCCTCTCTCACACACACATGTCCACAACTTCTAGAAGGATTGAAATCAGGGCAAAACATTGACTTTGTCTTAAAGCAACATTGTAACCACTTTGTATGTAAATTTTCCATTTACAAGACCCATTTGCGGTTCTGCTTTAACTTCCTGCCCAATTGTTTTAGATGTTAAGAGAAGTTCGGTCTTGGTTATGATTTTCACTGACCTTATCAACTCTGTGGCAACAGGGCTGTGGTGTTTGAAGATATGCCTGTTTTTTAAAAAAAAAAAAAAACAAAAACAAAGTGTGAACCGTCAAGACTGATGAAGATACTTTGGAAAACTGGAAAGTTTCGGCCAATTCATTAGTAGGCCGATAATATCGGTCAACCTCTACCAGAGAGTCACTGTTAAACTGCTCTGCTTGAGTTTCTCCCACCCCCAATAATTAAAGCTAATTTTAGATATCGCTTACATTGCTAATTTTTTAAACTGAGAATTTCTAACAGCCCTGTTGGAACATTTTTTTTTTCTCTGCATTGTTAACTTGACCAATGTGCTCCTTCATACTGCCTGTTAAAACTTCTCTGTCCTGGTCACACTTCCTGTTCTCTTTCACTCTCACAGTTTCTCTCATATCACTTTTTGGGACAAAGTGTGGCGTGTATTCAATTAAAACTGTATTCCTTCTCCCCCTCTTCCCTTCTCCTTTTACTTGTTTTTGTTCTTACTTTTGGCCACCTTCCTCCGTTGCCCATGTACCGGATCGACATGCCCCTCCTGCGTTGCCCACCTTGACGTTGGCCCAACCTCCGCCCGCCCCCGAACGAAACCCGACCGCTCGGCCATCTGACACTCCCGGTCGGCCCTGCCCATATACTGTGCCCCTCCTTATTCGGGCACCTAACTTGACATGATGTGATTGAATGCCCCTGCCCAATGCCAACCTCCTCCACCACAACCACCATCACCACCACCACCACCACCTCCTCCTCCTCCTCGGTCCATGCAGTACAATGCCAGTGTATCAGTCCCAGACAGCAGTGGCCCAGAGCGGTATGTCCCACCAGTTATTGCCTCACTGCCTGATTAGAACAGTGAAACACTTGTCTTTGATAGCCTGCCTTCTGTTTCCATTTGAACATTTTTATATACATGACACTTTACAACCCCACCTTCTTCCCCTCCCCTTCACCAAACACCCCCTCCTTTCTCTATAAGACATGTATTGTTCCTTGATTTTTTTTTTTCTGTCCATTTTTAAGTATCTCCTATTAAGTTGGACTCTCTGTAATTACAGTTACTCAATCATGCGGAAATTGTCTGACAGCCCACTACAAAGTAGTTGGTGTTTTATACTCAGCAACACTAAAGTTGGATGGTTTATTTGTTGCTCTGAGAAAATTTGTGAAATGCAGGCATCTTTAAAAAAAAAAAATTCCCCCCTCGCTCTGTCTTCTGTGACCCACCCCTGGTCCCTTCCCCTTGCCTCCAACCTCCCACTCTCCTCTGCCCCCACTCTCCCACACTGTTTCCACCATTACCGTCCCATGATCTCTGAGAGAGAGAAGAGAAAGAGAGCTTGCTTTCCTGTGGAGGCTCCGCCCTTTCACTTTGTCACTTCATTGATGTTTCTTGATTCCATTGTGCTGCATCCCCCTCCTTCCCCCTTCTGTTGAATTTCTTAGGTTACATCAGATCAGATCTGCCTATCTCACCTGTCACATCACCCTTCCCCTCTCCAACCTGCTCTTCCTCTGTGCCACAAAGCACTTGGTAACCCCTCCCCAACCCCTCTGCTGTTTTAATGTGCCTTAGCTCTCTTCCCCTCTCCTTCCCTCTCCCCCCCTTCCCCAACCTCGTGGTCACAATGAGACGGTGAGCTGGTGGTGCAGCTGTAATGGCAAGCTACTGTTTTTAAATGACTTTCTCTTTCCCCAACTTCCTGGTGGTGGGATGGTTATAGAAGAAGTTTCTCGCTCTTACACCACTTACCCAAAATCTGTGTGGCCACTTTCACGTTTTTTGTTTTTTTTTTGAGACGCGCTGGAACCCCCTGTCCTCGTAAAGCTTCTCTTACTTTTGAAATTAGTAAGGGAGTCAGTGCATGTCTACTGCTGTCAGTGTAGCGTTGGGGAAAAATTAAGCACTCGTTTAAAGCGTCTTATTAGTTTGTTCAGGACTGTCAGCTGGGCTGTCTTTTAGGTCAGGTTTATCCCTCCGTTTTTTTTGGCGTTTGGTTTTTGTAATTCATTTATTCCTGTTTGCCGAATTGGTTTCTGGCAGGATCCTGAGTGTAAGTGCCAGTATCGACACCATTGGAGAGATTCTACTGAAAATCATACCGACTCTAGAGGAGGTAAGATGTTACGTTAGTGTTGTGTGTGTAAGTAAACAGTGGTGTCTTTTTAGACATGAATGATCTTTAAGATAAATGTACAGTAAATGAATAAACATTTGGAAAAAAATTGTAATGTAATAAAGCGATAATTTGCATCAAATGTTAACCTTTCTATGGATTTGAAAAATATATATTTTGTCCACAACTTGTATACTAACATCTAAGCACACAGAACTTTGTTTTTGTTCTTATGTTTTTCTAGTACCAACATTACAGTGGGATTGATTTTGACTGTGAGCTTCGCCTGCTGATCCATCAGAGCTTGGCTGGTGGGATAATTGGAGTGAAAGGTGCCAAGATAAAGGAGCTGAGAGAGGTAGGACACAGCCCAGATTAACCATTTAATCCTCTGCACTAACAGCTGAGCAGTAAAAAAAAAAAAAAAAAAAGACAACTCTTTAACTTTGGAAACGTGTTTGCCCTTTGTTTCGCACATTGGTCCTACAAGCTCATCTTAAAAGACGCTTTGTTTGCTGCTTCTCAGACAAGTTCTAGTGCATTTTTGCATTTCATTAGGAAAGTTTTTTTTGGACTGTGTAGTCAGAATATGAATGGGGAAAAAAAACTGTGTGTGTGTGTACTAGAACACCCAGACCACCATCAAGTTGTTCCAAGAGTGCTGTCCACACTCTACCGACAGGGTCGTCTTAGTGGGAGGAAAACCAGAACGTGTGGTTGAATGCATAAAAGTGATCCTGGAGCTAGTATCAGAGGTAAATCTACCTTCTCAATTACTATTAATTCTCTAAAAGTAATTAATACAGACACATCTTGACTTGTAGAACATCACATTTATTTTGAACGCGGTGTACTCCAGCGTCGGTTTATAATTTCGCCGTAACTTTTCTTCAATCTGCAGGCACCGATTAAAGGCCGTACTCAGCCTTACGACCCTAACTTCTATGATGAGACGTACGACTACGGTGGCTTCACCATGTTGTTTGAGGATAGGGGCCGACGACCCATGGGTGGATTTCCCATCCGCGTGCGCGGCGGTTTCGAGCGCTTGCCTCCTTTACGTGGCAGCAGACCTCTGCCTCCCTCCAGAAGGGACTATGACGACATGAGCCCTCGCCGGGGTCCTCCACCGCCGCTTAGCAGGGGCATACGAGGGGGCAGCCGAGCGCGTAACCTGCCTCTCCCGCCACCCCCACCGCCAAGAGGAGGGTGAGAATTGGGCAGATTTTACACTTTCGATCAGAATCTGTTAGGGTTTAAATTGTTTTTGGATGAATTTGCTAACTTTACTGGACTGGTTTTGGCAGCTTTTACTGTAGATGATCAATTTGTACATCAAAGGTTTGTTTTGATAATTGAAAGACTACAATTTAGTAACCAGCAACATAAAATAACACTGAGGCTTTAAAAGCACATCTAAGAGTGGAGTTGTTCAGTCTTAAATTATTTTACGTCTCTACCTCACATCCATCTGTTTTTTTTTCTTCTCTTATGTTGTTTGCAGAGGAGACAGGTTTTCACATGGCAGCTATCATGGCAGCATGGATGACAGACCAAGGTGAGAAAGGTTAAGCTTTAAATTTCTCTTTAAAGCTTAACAGAATTTAGAGAAGATCATATCTGTGATTTAAAAAGTCCTATTTTTTTTCTTCCACTAAATCAACCAGTGTCACTGCTTGCTTGGAACCAGATCTTCTTATTTCCAGTGACTGTTTGTTTCAACGTCTCCTGCTACTTGCTGAAACTCAGTTGCAATTGCTGTTTTTGACTGAATTTATGAATGCCGTTTGTGGCTTCATTGATGACAGTATCAGATGTTTGAGTATTCGCTGCTGGTGTTTGCAAATCATTCTTGAAACGTTGTGCGTATTTAGAAATGTCAGTCGGAAATCAGTTAATTTTGCTAAAATTTTAAATGTTTGGAAACGCTGACTTGTTTTAGCGAGCATTTGTTACACTTTTTATGGTATTTCAAATAAAAATCCCCTTTTAGGTTTGTATTCATTCATTCATTCATTCATTGTGAGTTCATCCAGAGAGAGGTCTGGCTGCTGTGCAAATATCAAAAATTCAGTGTGAACTTTGAGATTGAATCATTTTCCCAAAGATTGTAAATCTGGCCATTTTCAGTGGGTGCAGTGTCCCCATGCACTGCGATGGTCTACAGATATTCAGAATACAACCGAGCGAGGATCAGACATTTAATGTGCAAAAACCAACCAGTTAACAGCCTGTTGTCTTTGTTAGAAACCAGTTAGAAGGAGATAAAGCACACAGTCTTCGTCTGGCACTGGAGCACTTTGGTGGAAAACCCCTGTTGGGTCAAACTGTATTAACAACTTTGTTTTTTTTGTTTTTTTTCCCCCCCCCTGTTTTGTAGTGAAAGAAGAGGCAGAGACCGCTATGACAGCATGGTGAGTGTAATCAGCTGCAGCTTCAGGGCTCACTTGCTTTTTTTTTGTTTCCTCAAAAGACTTTGTGGTCTCTGCCTGTGAGTTGTGTTTTCAGATGGTGATTGCGTTTCCTTTTCTGAGTGTAGTACAGCACACTGGCTCTGATATGGCTCCTTTTTTTTTCTTCTTCTTATTATTTTTCCCCCCTTCACATTGGATGCACACTCATGTAGACCTGTTGTTGCCTGGCAACAGTTGTCTCCGTGGTTACCACTGAGCAACTGAGTACGCAGTCCAGAGATCCACCAGGCGAGCAATTGAACCAGAGCAGTTCTTGAAGTGGTTCCCCGCAGGTTTTAGCTGCAAGCAAAAGAGGGCAGACGAATACTTTGACCATAAAAAGGAAGAACTCTTGAGATTTAAATATTATTTAAAAACTTTATTACTGCTTCCAGTTGTCTCAGCAGTAATACAGATTCTAGGATTTGGATTACAATACAAGTTAGGTTAGTGCTAGCTGCTTGCTAATCTGTCTTTTGTCTTTGAAACACAAATCGGTGTTAAATTTGTCAAGTTTATGTCTTTATGTGAGTAAACAAATTTGTGTGTATTGCTGTCTATGCGTTCATTAGCCTCCCAGACATAACGCTGGTCGGATAAGAGAACTTTTAAAAGTATCCTAAAGATACTTATATCTTCTATTTTATTTGTTTTTTTGACTGTCTTGAACTCAGAGTAGCTTTTATTAAACATCCTTGATTCTGCAAAGTATTGTCTAGTGTCTTCAGATATGCAACATTGACTTTGTACAATAAAGAGAGGTAAAAAAAAGGCATAACCATAGTGAGACATCAAAGAGTGATTGGTAATATAATGCATATGTGTATTTAGTTTATAATTTGTATTACTGAAAGCTTAAAATGTATTCTGATTCCTTACTAATGTTTGTAAATTTCATCTCTTTCTCTCCTCTCCTGTAATCCTGAAACGCAGAGTGGAGGTGCTTACGGTAAGTTTTGATATCCATGATAATCCTGCAGTTTTATTTATTTAAACGGTGGTAATTATTACCTTTTTACACACTTTGGCCTTGAAATGGCTAGAGAGTGTTTGTTTTTTTTGGCTCTGCACGTTTACACATTTGAAGTACCAAGATGTTTCTTGTTCAACAGAGCATGTCCAAACATTTTAGTGACAATCTTGAGATCTTCTGGACTTGAAGTTGAGTTTAATTTTCAGTTTGACTCTTTTTTTTTTATTATTATTATTATTATTTTATTTTATCACACATATATTAAGCCCAAACATTCCTACCCCTGGTAGATTTAAAATATTTGTCATTAAACAAAGAAGTTTGTTTCTAAGAGGAAATAAGACGGGGTTTTAAAAAAAAAATTATAAATGTAAAAGTTAAATGGGTTTTTACCCAAGTGTTGAAATATTTTCCAAAAATTATTTTTCTACAAGTCAGTGTTTTTAGTTTACTAAACAGAAAGTCAAATTAGTCTACTAAAGCTAAAATTATCACTGATGACTAAATTATGGCTTATACCAAGCTCAATCTGAAATAAGTCTGGCTGATTGAAGATAATACTGTGATAAATAAAGACTAACATAAAAATAAAATGTTATTTCACTGTCCCACCTGAATTTAACATGTTCCTGTTGGGGAAACCAGTGGGATTTGTTTATCAATGTTCATTTCCCCATCTCATGTTTATAAATAAAGGTTGTACATGATGTAAGTTTTAAAGGCCTGGCAGCCATCTTGGTTATTTAATTCCGAGTTGCTCAAAGGCCTTCCAGCTTTTCAGTTTGTAATTCTGATTTCTGGGGTCATTCCTGTGTTATTTCCAATTAAGAACCTGGAGTAAAAAAAAAAAAAAACTTCCAAACTCCTTCAACTTTATCAACTTACAGATTATTACCATCTTCAAACATAACACAAATGCAAAGGCACCAAAGTCAAGCTAAAGAAGGAATAAGAGAAGAGGTTTTTTTCTGATGCATGTTGTAAATGTTTCAAATATTTTGTTTAAATGTCGTTTTGAAATTTTCTCAAGGATAATGCAGCAGAGTGCGGGAATCCTCTTTTTGTTTTCTTCCTTTACTTTTTTTTTTTTTTTAGGTTTAAGTTCGGCTCCTGAAACATTTCTACTTTAGAAACAACACCCAGTACTTGGTGCCGTTGACTGAAATTTGTTTCTGCTGTGCATATCTATTTCTTTATAAATTAAGCTTCTGTGGAACGGAGGAAGAAACAGGTTTTACCTGTTGATGTTGTTTTTACACGTTCACTATTTCCTCTTGAGTGGCATTTAGATTTTTAAACATAGCACAGCTAATTGATTTCCAAGAACTGGTGTGGAAAGCAGTTTAAATGAAGAGGAAAACACAGCTGAATTAAATAATAAAAAAAAAGGTGCTAATTCTCTATTGCTGAAAACCCTTCTGCTGCCTCATTAGTCACTTATTGTCGAAATTTTAGTTGCACCAATGAGCAATTTCTTTAAATGTTTACTTACCGTTGATATAGTGAAAGTGTGAATTAGTTAAACCCAGTAGATAAAAAAAAAAAGACAATTGGTATTAATTTACACAGCACAATTTCAAATGTTATCTTTCTACTTACTATGAAAGGACACACTTGGACCAACAAGGCTTAATATTTCTTTATAGATGCATCACCATCGCTGGCGTTTTGGCCATTCGGGCAGTACCGCTCAGTTGCTGTCGCGTGATGCATTTCCTTTCTTCTTCCTGTGGTGTATTTTCATTTTCCACTTTGTGTTTTTTTTTTTCCTTTTTTAATGTTCTTTTTCAAAGACAACAATTCTTCCTGGGAGCGCTTTCCATCTGGTGAGTTGGGATGGATCGTTACTGTCCCAGAGTCTTGTTTCCTTACCTAAAGGGATTGCTTGTTCTGGATTGCAAGCCCCAGTTAAAGAAAGATCTCCTACAAAGGTCCCTTCCTCTCTCCGTAGGCGGCAGAGGATCGTACAGCGACATCGGAGGCCCAGTCATCACGACGCAAGTCACCATCCCAAAAGATGTAAGTAGAACATGATTAGTGCGGTGCCCTACGAGACAAATTAAATGCCTTCGGCGCTCCTGAACTTGTTTTCCTTTTTGCCGGGGTGCAGCTGGCGGGCTCCATCATCGGGAAGGGCGGCCAGAGAATCAAGCAGATCCGCCACGAGTCTGGGGCATCCATCAAGATTGATGAACCACTAGAGGGCTCTGAGGACCGCATCATCACCATCACAGGGACACAGGACCAGATCCAGAACGCCCAGTACTTGCTGCAGAACAGGCATGTGACTTCAAGCAAAACAACATCCTCTCACTGCAGCCGAGATGCTTCTTATGCTGTTCGTGTAGAACCAGGACAATAAAAAGTTCTTGGTTTCATTTAGTAGTTTGTGATTAATAGTAAGATTAAGATTTGTATTCTTTGTTTGGATAATTGGTATCTTTTTTTTAATTCATAAAATTACATTTTGGTTCAAACCAGTTAACCTTAAGGAAGACATTTACTAAATATACAGTATTCTGGTGTCAGGGCTAATTTAGGGCATGAAATATACAAAATCTACCATTTGAGTCATTAATTAGATTACTTGGTAGTACGTGTGTGTGTGTGTGTTTACTTCCTTTCCTCCTCATTGCTCCACGATCGAGCAGGTCTGAGTTGGCGTGTCAGTTCCAGCAGACAGGATTTATTTCCAGCCTTGACCTTGGTATTCTTATTACAACTTGAGCTCCACGTGAAGGATGTCTTGCGGTTTTCAGCATCCAGTATTTACAGCTGCCCAGCCCGACTTGGGTCATGCTGCTGCTCTTATAAATATTTTCCCGTGTTTTTAATATATATGCATTATTATTATTATTATTTTTTTTTTTTTTTCTCTGTTTCAGTGTGAGGCAGTATTCCGGTCGGTTCTTCTAGAGGGAAGCGGAAGAGAGGGTGAAGCCATGCTGCCATACTGTTTGCTCTTTCTATTCAGAGCCAACATTCCTCTGCTTTGGGTAGATGTGTCCCTTCCCTTTAACTGTCTCCAGCTACACCACCGCTGTGTACACCGGGTTTTATTTGGAGGCCTGAAAAATCCATAATTCAGTGCTGGTATCTTCTTTTTCTTTGTCTTTTTATCTACTGGTGTGTAACCCATCTGTGTGATTAGGTTTGGTGTTGTGAGACGGCCCTAGGCCTTATCTACCGCATTTCAGTACAGCAAGCAGAATGTACTTTTTTTTTCTTTTCTTTCTGTTCTTGTTTGAAAGACGACCACTTTCCTAACAAAGATGAATAGTTTTTGAATGGTTGAGGAACTATTAAAATTAAATAACTGTTAAATTTACATTTTCCATCACTTGTCTCCATATGTAAAAAGTGGTGTTTTTTTTTAGATGGTGTTCGAGGGATTTGGGGAGAGTATTTATTTTGGAGCAGCGGAAATCAATAATATTCTCAATTTCACTTAGAGCAAAACTTCGGCTTTATATTTTATGCTTTAAATGGGTACTGAGGAGAAACTGGTTAGGAGTATGTGGGGCCTTTGTTCTGCATAAGCATGGATGTGTTGTTCGGAGTCAGTTTTTGGGTTGATAAGCAATGTGGGCTTAAAAATTTTAAACCCCTGACAGCTCATTTATACACACCACACACAGATTAGGCATGGGCCTGTATGATAACGTTGTGTGAAAATGTCGCAATGAATATATTTACACAAAAAAAAAATTAAAAATAAAATATGTGATTTGATCTGCCTTTATTAAAAACAAAAAAAAGCATTTTTTTCTCAGCTTTTGCTAAAATAGTATACAGGATATCATGACATTTTTATAAACATTGGCTAAATATTTTTAGAAATTCTTCCATATTTTCTAAAAAAGGCAGCAGCCTTTTCAGCCAGCTCACCGGCAGTGTGCAACAAGTAGTAGAGAAGATGCAGAAAAAATTTTAGACATTCAAACACAGGAACAGTGAAATTACCCATGTAGGTCTCTGTCTACCAAAAAAACAGACCAATCAAGCAACTCTAAAGAAGACTATTTGATTGGTTTGTTGCTGGGAGGGTTTACACTGTTGACGCCTTAATTATTTTATTTTTATTTCTTGAACCAGATCAGCCTAGTAGTCCAATGCTTTTTGGTAATGACACCTTTTTCAAACATGTCTTCTGTCTGAAGGTGTAATAAATGTGAAAGACTGTTAAGGCAAAATAAAAATATGTAAGAAAATCTACTTTTATTTGAAAGATGATTGTACAGTTTGTATATATATATTTACTTAAAACCTTAAGGACTTTTGGTTCGGCCCAAACTCTGTGATGTTTTCTTGGAAGAAAAAAGTGCCAAAAACACAGACTTACAAGTTTTCTTCTTTGCTACAGTGGCCCTTTTGTGCCAAACATAACAAAAATAAACATTCTCTAAAATAATATTAAAGCTACTGAAAACACAGCATTTAAAAAAATATAAGATGATATAATAAAAATGTCAGAACGAAACTGCAAAAAAGAATTATAAATTCAAAGTGTGCCGCCTGTTTGGCCATTTTGTTCCTGCACTATTGGTCGTATTGTTTCATGACTTTCTGCAATATACAAAAAAAGCTACAAACAAAACTAAACGATGCTTATGTGCGTGGGAATGAAACGGGTAAAAAGGGATGTAAAGGTGCACAATTGGTGAAGGGACAAATGAACTTAGTTATTTGTAAATGTATTTCTAATGAAATCTTTCCTACGCGTTTTCTGATTATGGAATTATATTTTGAATCTTTTACTGTAAAAAAAAGTACACTATCAACTTTTTCATCAATATTTGGTTTTCTGTCACTAGAAAGGATGGATTTACTGTTGTCTAGCCTCACTCAGATCTGTTCACTCGTGTACTTTTTTCATTTTTGGACTTTTGTTTTTCTTTTTTTTCCCCTTTTTTTTCCTGAAAGCATCCCTGAAGATGCAGTTCTGTGTGAGGCGGATGCAGCTTTGCGAGTCCACAAGTGGTAAATTCTGTATTTGCTCTCAGATATTTGTAGTAACTCCAAGTGTTAAGTAAATAAAGTCTGTGTCACAGCCCTGAGTCCGTGTGCGTGTGTGTATGTTTTTGTTTGTTTCTTTGGAGGAGCACGGTATATGTAAGGAGATGATGCATTATGATAAAAGGTGAAGCGTCTGCCTGTTGCTCTGTTAAGTGCATCCGTTGCTATCTGGCTAGCACCGGAAATGTGTTCTCCTATAATGTAATATTGAAAGCCCACACGGTTTCCCATCACAGCACAGCCCTCTGTCACATGGTTTAGTTAGTTGGGTTTCATCCAAGGTATCAGCAGGTCGGGAACTGAACGCACAGAATAACGGCAGCTACAGAACATCCAGAAAACTAGTCAGGCGGATATTTTTTATTTTTTATCTATTTTTTTAATTCCACAATCTATTTTTCTTTCTCTTTCAAAACGTTTTGAAGAGGAGGGGGAGAAAATCCAGCATAATAAGCCCGCCACGCCCGGAGCTCTGCTGTAGGGTTTGTAAAGACTCGCTACGCAAAAGTTGTTACACAAACTATGTTTCCTCTTCACAAGAGAGAGAGAGAGAGAGGAACTTAACAGTTGTTCTCGCACTTCCTCAAATTGCCTTGCTCTTGCTTCCAGGTCAGAATAAGAGTGTTTTGAAGTTGCTCAAATGAGACATTTGGCAGTCTAAAATAATGCAGATTTAAAGGTGCGCGGGGCTCTCCGTTCCTCACTTTTGCTGTGCGTGTCTCTGCCATGTAAGGTGAAGCGTTTTCCTGGAGCAATGACGCTGAGCTCCATGGGGACCTGCTGCCTCAGTCCAGAGGCCAAAGAAGCTCGGAGGATCAACGCTGAGATTGAGAAGCAGCTCCGCAAGGACAAGAAGGATTCCCAACGCGAGTTTAAGCTCCTGCTGCTGGGTGAGGGACGAAAACCGCAGTCTGTCTGTCTGTCTAATAGCTTCTGGCTATTAACATATGATTAGGAGTTAGGAGAAATATTTGCCAGCTCCCACCCCCCCAACTCAAATTTTCATTAGGCTTACTAATTAATTGTAAAAACACTGCTTTTTATTCAGTATTTCTACTAGATAACTCAGGGTTTTCACATTTGTATTTCATAGGTAATACTCATGCAACGACAACCGCGCCATTGTGTGATTTGCACGCAGAGTTCATCTATCTCACTGTTGAATCGTGTAAATTGCACCAAAACTCAAAGTGCACATTCGCTATTAATTTGTATAAAAAAAGGCAGTGCAGTAAGTAGCAAGAAATGATCACCCGATTCTTTACATATTCTCTTTAAAATTAGCAAATAAACGGTCCCGTGTTTCACAATATTCAATCAAATACTGATGGTAAACATGGACTGCTGAGGGAAAACTGGTTTAAAGTTTTACTGTGCAGTTTATAGGTTCAGTTACATCAAACGCAATGCAAAGTCTGAGGCTGTTCCAAGGCGGAAAACGACAACAAAAGCAATCATAAACCAACCACTTTCATGATTGCTTGTTAATAAAAAAAAATTAAGGAATAACCAGCCAGTCAACAGCTCAGTGCTCTGATAAATCTAGATGAGGTGAAGAAGACCTGACCAAGTTCAAACTGCGCATAAGAATCCGGAAGATTTAGTTGACTTTGAACGTGCTTCAGAAACTGCTGCTACTTTTGCGGGCTTCACGCGCGAAATGCCTCTCGCGTTCATAAGATCCGTAAAAGAGAAAATATTCATCAAACAGCAGTTGTGTGGACCAATATGTCTTGCTGATAATCACACGTCAGAGCAGTTCTACAGGCACAGAAGTGGCTCAAATAATGACTCATTAGATCCAGGGAACGCATACCATTTCTAAACCTTGTAACAGCCGTGCTAAGGAGGCTCTACGCCATCATTGTCAGTTAAGAACAGGAAACTGAAGCAACAATTCACACAGGCTGACAGTCTGGACAATACCAGATTGGATGAGCGTTTGATTTCATCTTGATTTCGGGTTGAGCATCAGAAAATGGCGTAAACATGAGAGCAGTGGATCCATCCGGCCCGTATCGAGGGGTTAGACTGGCGTAGTGGAGTGGGGAGGATGTTTTCTTGGAACATCTTAGGCGCCTCGGTACAATCTGAGTCTCGTTTAAACATCACAACAGTATTTATGTGCTCTTTGTGAAGCACTTAGTGGTTTTTTTATATTTAGAAACTGCCATATAAATAACATTTACTTGCTTACTTAGAGCGTGCCTGTTCGTTGGGGGCCACTCGCAGCTGTATAACACACCGTGTTACAAAGCTCAGAGCACCTCAAACTGTTACAAAAAGGCCATCGCAGTCACTAAATCTAAATCCAATAAAAAACATCGCTGCGATAGTGTCGGAGCAGGAGATTCGCATTACGCTTGTGCAGCTGACAAATCTGGACCAGCTGTGTGTCGCTGTCGTGTCAGTGTGATATCATCTGAGGAATGTTTCAGACACTTTGCTCAGTCTTTGGCGGCTATAATCTTTCCAAGGAACAAAATCGGCAACGCTGTGAACATGCTGAAAGGCATTTTCGCAAAGACTGACTCATGCGGGATCTGTTCCCGTTACTTCGAATCCAAGAGCGAGCATGACTTTGAGTCTCCTACATTACAGTTGCACTTTGACAATTTATGTGCTGGTCATAAGTGTGATCCGTAAATTTAGACTCGTCAGCTACAGACACAAAGTGCTGCCTCTTCAAGATGTCGCAACGATGTTGGCAATACCGTCACAGTCTGAACAAACAAAGGAAATAACGCTAGAGAAACAAATACAACCAAATTGCATGTTTAAGGCAAACAGTTTCATAATACAGTTTAGAGGCAAAACTTCTTGTTTTTGTAAAGTAAAGACCACATTACGCATTACGGTTTTTAAGATGTCTTTTTTCTGCTTCCTTCTTATGAGTGTGTGAAAATCTCCCAAGTTTTAAAATGAGATGATCTCGTTTCCTTCGCTTCTGTCGGTGGCCAGGAACTGGCGAGAGCGGGAAGAGTACCTTCATCAAGCAGATGAGGATCATCCACGGCCGCGGATACTCTGAGGAGGACAGGAGAGGCTTCACCGGACTGATTTATGAGAACATCTTCACAGCAATGCAGGCCATGATCCAAGCCATGAGCACATTACAGATCTCTTACAAGTATAAGCACAACCAGGTAGGGCCTGACAGCTTTTTCTTCCTTCCTTCCATCCTTTCTTTTTTTTCCTTCTTCTTCATTTCATTGTCGCTTCAGTCAGACAAAGTGAGAAAAGAGGGTTTACTCCACATCGCTTCAGAGAGATATTCGCAAGGTTTACTTACAGAGCATGCGAAAGGCGCATTACAGTGCACAACACACCCCGGCCCGGAAAAGCACTTCTGGTCATTTTCAACAGTGTTTAGGCTTGCAATGTTGCTGCCAGCGAGTTTTGTCTCCTTGCAGAGCAGGGCTGTCTCTCAGATGAACGCACGGCAGAACACGGCAGGCCTGCTGAAGGCAGACAATTCCCTATAAATCCCACAGGAATTTGCACCTGTCACGCCGATGACAGGAGCACATTAGTCTCTTAAATTTGCTGGCCCGCCGAAGTATACAACAGTTAAAAAACAGCGAGAGTTTCAGGACGGGACGAGAGGCAGACACGAGGCGCTGAGTCTGAGTCAGCTTTTGACTTATAAGGGGATGGAGATCCGTGTCGGCTCAGAGGACCGAGGATGGATCTGTAACCCAGAGATAACATATTAGTTTAAATGTGATGATGGTGGAAAGCAAGTGAGCTGCGTCGAATTGGAGTGAATTCGACTTAAAAACAGAATCGCTAGTAGAGGCATTAATTGGGCATTCAAACTGTTGCAGGAGGGATGACCTCCAGCACTGCTCTTTGTTTTTGTGCTGTCTTATAAATGTCTGACTGAACGCATGCTGCTGTCCAACTTCTCTTTTATCTGTGCGGCGTAGAAGACGTGCAGCAGTTTCCACTCCACCTTAGCAGCCTGCTCAACATTTATTTTGCTTCTATTAGCCATAGAGACTCAAACGCTGTATCTAGTGGAGAGGGAGAGAGAGAGAGAGTGACAGAGACATTCTTTTATGATCCACGTTTGTTTATTTGAGTCTCTAGTTCTGATGCCGTCGCTTTAATTGATTCTTTTTGCTGATAAAGCTGAAGATTAGATAACCTGTACCACTTTGTGCCTCGAAGCGGTTGAACGTTTAACTGTGCTTTGCTACGGACACACTCTGCAACTGAGGCATCTTCTGGGTTTATCTGTGGACAACAGGACTCTGTGTACAGAATGTATGCCCGTCTTACAGGAAGCTGTCAAAAGGAGACTAATAGGGCTGTTGCATTAATTACATGATCCATTTATCATCTGATGCACAGCGCCTTGCAGAGGTATTCACACTCTTTGTGGTTTTTGCATTTACAGCACAACCACAATCTTTCAGGTATACACTTCAAATGTGGTGTGGATTGCACTCACTCACTTTTACGTTTTATTTATTTATGGTATGTTTATGTATTTTGGATATTTAAAATGTCCACAATATTACCACAGTAGTTTCTGGGACTATTAATCGAAGCATATTCATGTCTTACAATGGTCCAGTCACAGTCCAGACGTAGCTCCGGTTGAAAATCTGTGGCAAATCTTAGAATCGGTGTTCAGAGACACTCGTCTTTCAGTCTGACAGAGCTTGAGGTGTTTTGCAAAGAAAAACGCACAAAATGTTTAGTTTCTGGATGTGCAACGTTGTTATAAACATACACCAAACATATTCACATTTGTAATTGTGCAAAGCATTGGCTCGGATCGACTGAATGAAAACACAGGTTACAGTTTTGTCAGATTTTTATTGCCTAAAAAGTTAAAGATAGATCTTTTTTTCCCGCCCCCCACTTCACACACATGCTCTACTTTGTTTGTGTCTGTCTCGTAAAACCCATGCGAATAACACTGAAGCTGATGGTTGCAGCATGGAAGAATGCGTAATGTTTCAAGGTGTGTGAATACTTTTTGCAAGGCACAGAAAAACATGACTGGCTTCCAGAACTGTTTTGAATCTGTCAGCAGTAAAGAAAAAGTAGTTCTCCAGAACAGTGATGGCGGAAATATGACACGCGGTAATAGTTTGGATAAAACTGAAAAAAGCTTGCAGTTGCGCCGTTTTGGGAAATATGATTCCAGCAGGAAAACGTTGCACAGCATCCGAATCATTATAATGGGAACACCCGGCTCTTGGCTGGGAGCTTCCACCTTCAGCCTCTTTTGCTGTGTTTTCTCTACAAGCTTATAGCAGGAAGGAAGCCCTTCATTTGGGCCGGTTCATTACAAACCAGCAGGAAACATGATAAAAATCATCGAGACAATGTTTTTAAAACAGCTCCTGGAGCTACATTTAATGAGTGCTGATAAAATCTGCATGCAGCAGCTGTCACTTTGGCTGGAAATTCTTCATACTTGCCGGCTTGCTTTTTGTTTAAATTTGAGGCTGAACGTTTTTTGGAATATTGGATGTAAAACACCAAATGCCAGTGTTAATAACGTAAAACTGTGCACGACACATCAAGCATCAACGCGTAAATATTTAAATAGACGGCAAAGCAGCGATATTCTCCCGCATATTCCTACAAATAACTTAATTAACTGCAGCGTAGGCAGATAAAGGATCCGACAAACAGCTCTGTGATGTTTTTGTTTGATGGAAGTTAATGATGGTTTAATCAGCCTGTTGAGTTTATTTACAGTGGACTAAGATGCATCACCTAACAACGGCATTTTGCTCAGATTAGCGGCTTGTGGTAGGAGCACTATTAGAAGGACCGGTGCAAATCCGCCGCTTTATGAATCATGGATAAAATGTTTGCCGTGACACATTACGCGTCGAGGCAGCTGGGAATGTTTCCTGATGGAGATGTAAGTCGTAAACAAGCGTGCCTGAATGTAAACGGACCCTAGTAGTTCGCCATAAATGATCGCCAAGCTGCTCCAACCCTAAGTAGATTATTGGTGAAGGCTTGCGCTGAAGGTCTGCAGCTGAAGAACTTCAAACAGGAAGTTGGAAGAACCAATTTTCAAAGCAAGAGGTGCTGAACTGAACTTTACGTTATTGTTAAAAGTTCACAAAGGTTCTGACAAGATAAATGTTGTTCCACTGCGTCGCTGCTCGTCTCCATTTTAGACTCAAAAAAGACATTGTTTAAAAATAACATTTCCTTTTTTATTGTTTTGGTTGTTATTTAGCACTCAGTTTTAAGTATATTTAGGTGACAAATGTTTCTCTAGATTTATAGCTTTAGACATTTTAATAGCTATGTTTCTAGCTTGTAAAGCAGCTTGGTAAGTATTGTCATTTTGAAAGTGCAAGTAAACAAAGTTATAGATTCAGCCACAAAGCTGCAGTGTATTTTAATAAGATTTTTAATCAGATTTAATGTGATAGGTCAGTAGAGTGGTCTAGATAATGTTGGAGCAGAAGCAAAACGATAAATTATTTTATTTGCAGATGAAATCTGAAAAATGAGACTCGGGTTTTGTTTTCATCACTGTTAACTCCGAGACATCCACAAATAAAATCTGGTCCAACAAATTCCCCTCAGAATGTACTGAATCAGTAAATTAATATAATTAAGTAGAGTTCGACTGTGTGAAATTTAATCTTATAATTAATCCAGTTTTTTCTGTAGAGGTCTCAGAGGTTTGTTGTAGAACATGTTTGACCAAACGGCATCATGAGATCAAGGGATCAGAGCAGACAAGTCAGGGATCAAGTTGTGGAGAAAGCAGAGACCTGCAGCTCAGGAAGAAGAATTTGTGAAATGGAAAAATCATTTGTTCTCAGTCTGTAGTGATGGCGATCCTGTTGCAAAGTTGTATTTTACAATGTGACCTTTGCACGTCAAACTGACTTTACATTCTGGAGTTCAGGACAACGCCGACTTGATCAGTGGCGTTGATGTGGAAAACGTGAAAACGTTAACAAACCCATACGTGGAGGCCTTGGAGAGCCTGTGGAATGATCCGGGAATTCAGGAATGCTACACTCGGCGGAGGGAATACCAGCTCTCAGACTCGGCTAAATAGTGAGTGTAAACAGACTAATAACTCCTTAAACGTTGTCAAATAGTTTACTGTGCTTAATTCTTCAGTATTCTCAGACAAAAAACAAAAACAAAACAAAAAAAGAGTCTAATAATAATTCCTGTTTTTGTTTTCACCAAATGTCTTAGAAGCAAATACTGAGAATTCAGTTTTCAATAAATAATTCAATTCTAATTTTTCATTTTTCATTTTTTTTAACTCTGCAATATCTCCCATTGCCTCCAGCTATCTCAGTGACTTGGCTCGAATTGCTGATTCCGCTTATCTGCCAACCCAGCAAGATATCCTGAGGGTCAGGGTGCCTACAACAGGAATAATAGAGTATCCCTTTGACCTGGAGAATGTGGTGTTCAGGTGAGTTTTATTGTTTTTGTTTTATGCTTCTCTGGGTTTCTTGCTGCTTCAATATCACAGGTACAACATCTGGTTTGCTGAGGCAAGTATTGATATATATATAAAAAAAAGTTTTATTGGAATATTTGTTAGGAATCCAAAAAAAAGCACATAGTTAATTTATTTTGTTATTTTTTGTCACATATTTTAGTTTTTTTTTAGTTTTATCATTTCAAATAAATAAAAACAGTTGATGCAAATGGCGGATGAAGTTTGTTAGCACTGTAGAGACTACATAAAGAAGAAGAATCGCATTTGGGGAACAGACCAACGACGATCGGGACTGATGAACAGTGTTTGTCTACTTTGTTGCTTTGTTGCTCGGCAACTAAACTTAACGTGCTAAAAATGCGGGGAAAGTCGTACGGGCAACGGCCATTTCACTCTCACTCAAAAATGCGGGTCTATTGAATGAATTCATATTTATTTTACACAGACCACACTGGAAGTGTCGTTCTACAGATCAGTGCTCCCTGCCTCAGTTTGCTCACTTATTTTATTTTATTTTTCTCTCTTTTTTCTTCATCCAAGCATTCCCAACTCTAAAAAAAAAGAAAAAGTATTCTTGGCTGCAGATGATTGATCTGTTCTGTATTGCTGTACTTCAGTCTGGGTTAATGGGGGGGGATTTGACATCCAAACTTACACACAACACAGCGAAGGACCACGTTTTTACTCAATGACTCTTACCTTGTCCAGAGCTGACACTCGGCTCTGGTGCTTGAATTTTTTTGAAACTCATTCCCTGCAGCAGCTCTAATATTGAAGGGCAGCTCTGTTTGTGCAGCCTGCATTTGCTTTGGCTTTGAATAACAGCCGACAGGCAGACAATGGAGACAGCACTGACTCCACCACTTCCTGTAAACTAGCATTCTATATAATCATCCGTCCTCACAGCGGGTTGACAATTTTTTATTTATTTTTTTCATGGCTGTGATCCACTAATCATTGCAGCTCCATCTTTGACTGGGTACATTTTCTCTGCATTGTTTCAGGCACGGCTTCGTTATCGGGGCTTTTCCGAAATTCTTTAGAGCCATTTCTCATCTTTGTTTGGGAAAACGTCTGCCTTTAAAGAAAGTAATACAAAATTAAAACAATTTTGGTAGTCTTAACTGACCTAAAACAGGTAAGCTTAGTCTTATCTTGTTATGGGAGGAAAAGAGGTTGCTACCACACACTGTAAAAAGTTATTACAGTGGGTGCTTGGCGAAGTACTACTCTGTGTCTGGGAACGTAATGCGAATGCCATGCGTTGCAAAAATAAAAGCTCAAAATGCGAGGCACATTGTTGACGCATTAGGAGTGATTGCTTACGCTTTTCCTGTTGTCGTATTTGCATGATTTCCAATTAGTCAGACTGCAGGAAATACCTGATTGCTGCTTTGAATATGACGACCAAACAGAACATGGATCTCATTGCACAGAAGCAGTGAAGATGTTTTAAGGCCCTTACGTAATAGTTACATGATAAAAGAAACTTTTACCGTCTCTGTATTTGCATGGAAAATACTGCAGTTCACACACACTCCATCACTGGGATAGTTGTGGGTCATTATGAGTAGCAGGAGGCATTTTAGGAAATGTAAAAGCTTAATCTGCGTCTGATTTGTTACTCAGTCCAGATTCTTAAACTCTTTAGGTTGAGGCGTGTTTGAAATCAGCAAATAAGCTAAATGTGCGGATGCACTCCTGGTAACGCTTGGATAAACGTCTTATAGCAAGCAGCAGAAAAACCGTCCGCTTTCTGTGCGAACATTTGGATCACTCATCGGAAATAGAGCTCATATACACTGGTTTCCCAGCATGGCCCTGGCTTTTCAGTATCGTTTAAACATTTTTAATAGAGTTGAGGTCTAGAGAAGAATGCTTTAGATGAATAATGCTGGTCTGTTTTGTTCATTCAGTCGCTAGTTTAATGATTGCGCTTTACATGATAAAAACGTAGCACACTAAACAAACGAACAACATTACGTTATGTTGGCCGAATAAAGAGAACTAAGGAAAAGTCACCTGTTCAGAAAACCCTGCTGTGTTCCTATTTCACCAACCTTATTGGTGAGAATGGGCGAAGTTGCAGAATGTACATGTAGTTCTGCAAATTTTTGTTCATTATACACTTCATTTATTTTTGTGACGCAACAACCCCACTAGCAGAGTGAGTGCCAAAACCTGACACTACTACCACCATGCTTGGCAGCTGGTTCATTGTTTGAAAACCTCACCTGGATCCCTTCATGCGTAGCCGTAGATTTGCCAGTGTGGCCAAACAGCTTCATTCTTCTTGTCCTTAAGCTCTGCTGCAGATCTAAATGGTGCTCGAGGGAGTTGACTTTGCAGCAAGACGTTCATTCCTGGTCAGCACATTTTTGACCGCACCTCTAGTTAGTTCTCCTCCCAAACATTTTTTTTTTATCATCTCCCTAACATGCAGTCTGTAGACGTTTGATTGCGCCATGATGTCTTTTTAATCGTTAATCTGTTTTTTTGTTGTTTTTTTTCCCTTTATGAACCCACATCCCCTCAGGATGGTGGATGTGGGTGGCCAGCGTTCTGAAAGGAGGAAGTGGATCCACTGCTTTGAGAAAGTCACGTCCATCATGTTCCTGGTGGCGCTCAGCGAGTACGACCAGGTCCTCGCCGAGTCCAGCCATGAGGTGAGAGGCAGGGTGTTGCTGCTGCTGCTGCTCCTGCTGCTGCTGCCTACAAAATAAAACTTTTTCCCTTTCACACAGTGTCTTATTATTTGTGTGCATGGGGGATGTGAAAGAGGCTCACTTTGGGAAGATAAAAAAAGAAAAAAAATCCTTTTAAGGGACACAAAGGGAGTTTGTTCCCTTTGTTTAAAGCCAAACGTGTTAGGTGGAAATGATGACCCAGATTTCTCAAGTCCGACACCAGCTTGATGCCTCTCTCCCTTCTCCACCCACTCTCCCTCTCTCTCTCTCTTTCTCTTTCTATTTCTCTTTGGTCACGCTCAAAAACCTCCTCTCAATGTTCCTTTGTGGCTGTGCATGAGGTTGACCTGCAGGGGGAGCCCTTTAGTCACTCTGCTCTGTGGAAAACTGTTTTCTGTGACTAATCTGGCAGCCAGCTGAATTTGCTCACACCCATCGCCGCTGAATTACGACTCTCGGGTTATTCTCCTAATATTTTCACTCTTGCTCGTGTGTTTCCCACAGAATCGGATGGAGGAGAGCATGGCCTTGTTCGAGACGATCATAAAATATGAATGGTTCAGCGATTCCTCGATCATTCTGTTTCTCAACAAGATGGATCTGCTGAAGGAAAAAATCATGTATTCACATTTGGTGGACTACTTCCCAGAGTTTAAGGGTAAGGGCTCACATGTTAAAAGTACGGCATCCTACACACCTACTTCCCCCTTCACATGTGTAAAAAGCCTCGTGATATCACAATGTTTCACTTTATTACTTTAATTTAAGTACATTTATATGGGATATGATTTTTTTTATTACAATCACTGGTGTTGGAAATAGCTATAAAATTAATCTAAATTCGAGGTGTAGTCTGATCTGTTTTATACACATGTACTAAACAAAGTTGATAATGCTTAATGTGAGAAGATTGGTACAGTGCATACAAGAAGAAAGCCTAACACACAGAGTTAGAAAACAGCCACCTTAGTGACACCAAATCTCCATAAACGATCATTTTTGAATATTTTTCTTTGTATTTTTAGGGGAAACTTTGAGAAATTTCTGAATTTAAACTCTATCTGAAGAAAGTCTGTCCTACCGTAACAAATGTAAACTGTGGAGTCGGGAATCCAGGGGTGGGATTTTAACTTGGAACAATGAGACTAATTTTGAGCCTTACACATTGAGCTAAAGTCAAATATAATTGTAATGTATCATCATAATTATATGATTATTTTAATCATAATTGCAATTCTAATGACTTACAATCATAATTATAATTAGCTGTACTATAAGTAATAAAAATAGTCATATAACATTGGCAACATCGCTCCAGGTGGGTGGCTTGAAAACAGAAGATTCTAAAAAAAAAAAAAACACCTCATGCCCTCGTGGTTTATGTGGCATCACGAACTCTTTGAAATGGCGGGAGGTTTTATATAAGAAAATCTGTTGCCCTCTACAAAAAAAAAACAAAAAAAAACAGAAAAAGAGTGCAGACAGACCTTTCAGTAAACACTCATCCCAGCAATGAGCAAGAGAGATTGTGCAAGGAGGGATGGACAAAGATCCAAAAGATTAGAGATGAGATTTCTCTGCCATTCGGGAAGATTACTTAAAGGCATTTTTGACACATCTTTACCAGGGAACACCCTGAAATCATTCTTATGCATCTGCAATTGTCACCTTGCATCTATTTAACTCAAGTGAAATCAGCAGTTTTGCTCTGTAAATGTACACTAAGCAAAATGTCCCGCTGGTCCCCTCTCCCAGGTCCCCAGCAGGACGCGGAGGCTGGACAAAAGTTCATCCTGGACATGTTCCTCAGTCTCAACGTGGATGATGAGAAAACGATCTACCCCCACTTCACGTGCGCCACAGACACAGAGAACATCCAAATTGTCTTCAAGGACGTGAAGCACTACATCATGCACTTAAACCTGATAGAACACAACCTGATGTGAGCGCCTGGCGCTACCACTGTAATTTAATCGTCTCAGCGCAGCCCCCCCCCCACCGCCACCCCGGACTGGGAGGGCTCTGCAGCATCTCCGTCCGCTGCTGCCGCTGCCGCTGCTACTGCTGTTCCTGCTGCTCCACACTTTAATCCAAAACAGGAAATTGAAGCGCTTCAGAGCTTGTCATCGAATGACTGTACAGCCGATGCATTTCAAATTTTCTTGTTAGACTCTGTAAGTGGATGTCTTCGGCTATTACAAAGTGTGACCTGCCAATTAAAGTGCTGGCTTTCAGCGGAGTCTAATATAGCGTGCACTCTGGAATTTATCGAGCGCTACGTGGACATTTTGGAGCGGTGGAAATGCACACTGGCAGATTAATAGGGGGAAACATATTTTACTGGCTTCGAATGCCTCGGAGGAATTGTGATGCAGTAGATCTTCCTTCTGGGAAGCTGCGGGACTGGCGGCTCTGTAAAGACCAGCATCACTAAAGTGGTGTTTGTCTTTAAGGTTTGAGTTTGAAGCTTAGATTAGGGCTTGACTAAAAGGGAACAGGTCAGGGAGAACACTAATAACACCGTTCATGTAAAAGAGCACAGCGCATGTTGCTGCATTGCTGCATGAGCTTCAGTTAGTGAAGTCTGGATCAGCACTTTGGATCTCCCTGTGGTGACTTTGCTAAAGAAAACTTTTTTCGGGGGCGGCATCCATGTTTTATGTTTGGTGAGGGGGGGTATTTAAAGGGATATCCAGCATCAATTTACTGGGTAGTAAAAAAAAAAAAAAAAAAAAAAAAGAAATCCCATTCCTTCAGGGATTGTTCTTTTTTTTTTTTTTACTCTGAAGTCTTTAAAGTTGCATAATTTTTTTAATTTGATTAGATTTTGCACATGCTGTATGATATGGTGGTGCTTTGGTTTGACTTTGTTTTATTTCTCTGAGCATTAAAGTCAGTGTTAAAAGGTAAAATCCTAAAGTGAAAATTATTTTTGATCAAATGTATCAAAGAGAAAGTACTTATGTTTACACAACCATGTTCTTCTTAACAATAAAAGTGTGAGTTGGAATCAGATGTTTTCCTTATCTGTACTTTTCTTTATGTTGCCTGATATTGAATATGACCAAGCTAGTCCTGTTCAGATAAAAAACTTTAAATATTGTACAGACAACCTGAATCGATGTGTAAAATATTACACGTTTTTTTTTTTTTTTTGGTATAGAAGGTGGTAAAGTAGTTTTAAAAAGTGTGAATACTGCTCTAAAATGGAGTCCTTTGGACAAAATCATTAATAAAAAGAAAACTCCAACCCATTTGAAAAATACAGTTCAATTACTTTTTTTTTTCCCTATAGAAGCTCAGAAAAGTTTGAAACTTCAGCCATTTTATTGACTGTACAGACGTTGAGTTTTAGAGCACCAGATGTGGCAGGTGTTTCCTCAGTGTGTCCGTCCAGCCTCAGTGTGTCCGTCCAGGACAGATCTAAATTAGATTTACCTGCAGCTGAAAAACATGCATTAGAGGGACAACTTGAGGAGTTCAACACAACAGATAATGTACGTGAGACTACGGATCTAAAAGAGGTTGCAATACACCACACAACAGCTGCAGTAGAATGTATTTATTTTTGATTCAGCTAGCCAAAGAAGTAAAGCATAAACAAGGATGCGTCATGTGCTACATTCAGCAGACGTTCCTAACAAACCACAACACCGCGACAAAAACGCCTTCCAGTACTTTAATCTGCAACTATTTTCTGAATTATATTCAAATGTGGGCAAAAAAAAGAGTAGCGTTCTTTACTATTTCACTTGAAGCTTCATTATTCTGTTAACATTAAGAATGTTACTATTATTTAGAAAGACATCAGATAGTAGAGACTGAAAGATTATTTTTAATTGTCTTATCTTTTTTTTCTAACCATTTGAATATATCTATGTATATATCGTCCTTTTATACCTATGAAAAAGGAACCAAATGAAGAAAATAACTGACAGAAACATAAATGTTCACACCTAAGAGACATAAATCTGCTGTTGAGGGCTGTAATTGCAGTTGTAATGAATGATCTTTTGTTTTTTTTTGGTTTTTCTTGTATGTTTCTTTCCTGATCAGTGAGATTTTGTATCTCCTGAGTGACGGAGGGGATGAAGCGCTCATGGAGATGGGAAAGTGAATTTTGCGAGGAATCATGTTTCTGCCTTGATTTGTGTTGCGAGACTTTTTGTTTTCTGTTTGCTAGCGATAAAAATTGAACCAAGACGTGACACTGAAGGTGGGGATGGATTCTATAAGTGGTCGGTAAACCATGACAGAAAAAAAAAAGTTTTTTTGAGAGCTTTAAAAATATCTCTGCTTCCTGAGAAGATGGCGGGGCTGGACAGCTTTGTTATAAATACTGTCAGAGTGTATTTGGAGGGGCAGATAGTTGTCCATTTGTGTCCCCCGACACGCAAACCTCTCTATCTGATCAACCTGAGTTCCCTATAAAAGCTGCGATGTGGCTGCTGCTCTATCTCTGGAAGAGTAAGAAAAATGTTTTTTTGTCTTTATGAAATCAGACATTTATACGTAAATGTCTGATTTCAAATGTATTTTTTATATAAATATATAAATATTTTTTCTTTAAGTTTGTGAAGGCAACTAAAATATGAAATAAAAAGTTTAGGATCATTGGGTCAAGCATACAATCTTTATATATTTGACAGATAAAGATGATCTACTTGTGTAGATACTTCTGCCGGTTTGTCTTCCTGGCTGCATCCTCTGCTCATCTGGAGTCGTCCTCTTCCTGAAATCCTCCGCTGTGATGCATCCATCTGGCTGGAGCTCTCAGGAGGAGGGCCGTATTTTTAGGCCTGTAAACAGAGACCTACATTGTGCCAAAGAACCATTATTTTCAGGGGACAAACACTTAAACTGCTGCAGCAGTTATGCTCCTCTTGTAAGGACATTTAAAAGCCGTGCTTCCCAAAGTGGAAGTCGTAAACCATATGGAGAATTAGAGGATTTTTAAATAGTAGAAATCAAACACCTGAAAATATTTGCTGTGGATATGATGATAAAGCTATTGTAAACATTTTGTGAAAGCTGCTTTTATCTCCTTGGGTTCACGCTAACAGCTTTCCTGTACTCGCTGCAGAAAAGCAGCTTCACAGCAGGATGCTGGCGCTGAACTATCCCTGCAGGGATGGTGATTTCAGGGAGATGTGCAATGTTAGTTTTCCTCCACATAAAATATTTTTGATGTAGAAAATAAAAAGCTTTTATTTTATTTTATCTAGACAGAGCATCCTTTTCCAAATGTTTGCTTTGTTCGTTATAAAGTTTATGGCAAATTCATAAGCTTATCAAAAAAACCTCGACTGACACACACCATTGTGTATCTGTCTTGCATTTCATTTGCATATTAAAAGGGTGTTTTAATTAGATAAAGCTCCAGCATAGTGAATCTGTAGCATATCTAGTTATTCTTCAGGTAAGCAGGTCGCCACTGATGTTTATTATACATCAAAACTTATTGCGGCATCTCGTTAAATAATCTCTGTAAATAAAATAATCATTTAAAAACTGAATTTTTAGTTACTAATGCTATTTTTGTCCAATCAAAGTTAGTTTGATGCAAGTGTAACCAAAACAAAGTACAAGTGTGAAAGCAGTTTAAAGCCTATTAAAAAAATCAAAAGGAAAAAAGAAGTTTATAAAAGCCTTTGGCTCAAATCCTGAACCAAAATTTAATAGGCTAGTAATTAAACTTTTTTTTTTTGTTTTGCTGTTTCTATGACACTCAGTTTGGAAAATGTTTGTTAAATAAGTATATACAACCGCTATCATTGACAACCGATGCTTGATGACAGATAAACTTGGGTTGCTATGGGCATCGTGTTCTTTGACTGACCAAATGAAGCTTTTCGCAGAAGGTAAGTTTGCTAAGAACACATGTCATTTGTAATGTAAGAAATACTGTACCACCGTGAAGCAATTAAAATGAATGTCAAAGACTCATCCGTCCTTAATAGTCAGCCATTATGGTAAAATGTGGCTGTTTTATGTGCTTATAGGTTCTACAGAATGATTTACATCTGTTTTAATCAATATTTTTGTTGTACTTGCAATACGTGTTTGTCTTTCGCTTATCAGCTCTTGTCCCGAATCTCTCATTCTCATCAGATGCACTCTTTCCATTCTAGTGTTACTGCAAATTGTCATCAACATTTGTTCTAATTTATCTTCACTATGTTGAACTGTAAGTGTGAATTCTACCATTTTCCTTCATAATGAGTTATAGGATGAAGACACATTTATTTTTAATGAGGAAAAGTTGTTTATGGAATAAATATAAATGACTATGTTTGCTGTCAAAACTCATTAAATTCTACAAAGAAAAGCAAAAGATGAATGTTAAACTTTTGCACATTATCAATACCTAAACAAACTAACATTTTAGTGACTCGATGGTTATATTATAGTAGCAGCTTTACATTATTTCATTTCAACAAGTTTCTATTATTTAATTTGGTAAATAAAAAGCATATAACAATCAAGAATTTAAGAGTTCACATCTACTATTGCAGAGGTTCCCAAACTATGGGGCGCGCCCCCTATGGGGGAGGGGGGCGCTGTGCCGTTGCAGGGGGGCGCGGGAAGCCGCATGGATGAAAAAAAAAACAAAAACACGAACGCTGTATGCGCTGGGTTTTTACCTTAGAATGGCCAACTCTCTGTTATTCCTCTGTCAATTTGATACAGTAGGGGCCACACTTCACATATTTGTGTCCTCTGTCACTTTTATCAGCAGTTAAAACTGTTTAATCCGTTGTTAACATGTGGTAACCTGTTTTTCCGAGCCGCCTTTAAACGCAACATGAGCGCTATGACCATAGACATCAATACGTATTAATGTATTGATGCGAGCTATGACGCTCGCACTGGGTTTGGAAACCACTGGGGGGGCCCAGGAGAAAAAGTTTGGGAACCACTGGGGGGGCCCAGGAGAAAAAGTTTGGGAACCACTGTGTCCTAGTGAATATCAGTGTATATTTTCTTGGGCCAGTGAGGTTTTCCGACTCTGAAAAAAACCGTTCACTTAAAAAAATGTTTGGAAAATAGCTTCCTTGAAGCCATGTTACAAATTAAATCACTCATCATTCAGAAGCATTAAATCTGGGGAGTTCTGAAAACTATATCAACTAAATTAGAGTTTAGTATTTGGTTCATTTTGACTTATTTAATTGGCAAAATGTCATTGTCATTAGCTAAAATTTTCTGTTGCAAGACAATCTTTTCAATTCTTTATAAATGAAACTAAACAACATAACAGATTGTACAACTTTCCCATTTGTGTGAAAGCAGTAATAACTATAAACATGTGCTTTTTTCCCCCATGTGATTCAACCTTTAGCTCGTTTTTATTGTTTATTTCTGTATTGGTACAAAAATACACCTGGCTTTTTGTTCAATTAATTTTGAAATCCTAGTGAAATTTTGAAAAGAAAAAGAAATCCATGGGGATTATAAGAATGACGTTTTGTTCTAGAGGGAGCCTTATCACTTATATTTTTACAGAACTAACTAGACTGGCTTGCTTTGTCTTTTCCTACAATACTTCTTTGAACTCTGGACCATTTATTACTTTTTTAAAATTTATCAGGTTACATTTAACTAAGCTGAAATGTCAAAGACCTACATTTACAGTAAATCCCATGTCAATGGGCTGACAGCATACACAGAACAAGTCATTCTAGGTGTGCCTGTAATCTGTTTGTCTTTCCTGTCATGCCCCCTTCTGGTAGCCAATGAAAGTGAATAATTATTAATAATTACTATGCTCGGCTGCATTTTCTCTATCTTCTTCAACACCTCATGGTTAAAGAAACATTCTCTATCCTAGTTCTGCTTGACAACAGATTTTTCTAAACGCTGGTTGGAAAAAACAAAAAGACAGTTAGCAGTTTCAGCCTTTCCCTTCAGTCGCAGTCTGCCTCCTGCATGGCAGGAATGCTAAATGTAGCAAAACTGGAAAAGTGACTCGTGACAATCAGCCTGTTCTGAGATGTCCCTCACTGGGCAGGTATGAAAAACATCAACGTGCATTCAGTTCACCGATCACCTCCTTCACAGTTTGACAAACCGCAGCTGATTAACTTGGTCAACAATGCTGAGGTGCTGCAACTTGTCTCCGGAGGAACGCTTGAGTAGAGAAATAGAAAAAGAGCTTAGAAGGGACCAACAAAAATTGAAAAAGGAGGTGAAGCTGCTGCTTTTAGGTAAGATTTCAGAAATAATCTCGATCAGTTTTCAGACATTTTGCCGTGGCCTGGCTTTAAGCTCACATTAATGAATCAGACACTGTTTTTATTGCTAGTTGGATACATTCTGTAAATGTCTATGCATATTTTTCATTTGATCTTAACATAAGTTGCCAGTTTCTCAACCCTCAATTGCTATATCTACCTAGACCCTTGTTTATCTGTTGATAACCTCTTTACACACACGGACACACACACACACACACGCATACACACACACACTTTTGTGTGTGTTTTAGGCAGCTGACAGAGCATCAAGTTTAGATTCATCAATGTTTTCTGGCTTGGGGGTTTCCTGTGGTGCATTTTGTCAAACGTTTTTGTCTTTGAAACATGAACCTGCCTCCTGCTGCCTGAATTTGGACACTTTTTATTTTATTTTTATTATTCTAGTTTTAGTGTCAACATCTGCTGACATTACTGAACAGACATTGTTTGCATATTTTCTAAAGACATGGAAGTGGGTTGCCTCAAGTTCAAAGAAATTTGCTGTTTGCATTTGGATTGTGACATCACATCATATGCAGATTAGGCAAAACAATATGACCACCTGTCTGATAGTGCCCTCCCTTTCCCTTCCAAAACAACTCTGGCCCACTCAACTTCATTTCACTTCACTTTCTTTTTGATGGTAAGATGGATTTTGCCAAATAGAATCCAGGAAGAAAAAAAAATCGTTAGAGACTGCAAAAGTCTCTGACGACCTTTGACACACATTGAAATGACTCAGTAAAAGCCTACTTCTAAATCAAATCGAGAATCTTTGGTGAGAGTTGAAAATTGTTGTTTCCATTTAATCTGACTGAGTTGGCAGGATTTCCGTCTTTTTGTACATTCTACACCTGCAGTTTTTGCTTGAGACGAAACCGTCCATCTTTACTTTAGATAAATCCAACATATAATAAAACATCGTTGCTTTTTCCCCCCCTAAATTAAGTCCAGTAGTGATGTATTGATGTCATTTCCTTTGCCGTAAATTTCATTCTTTGCTTTGCTTTTAATACTTTGGACGTTTTCCTAGGTACCGGTGAAAGCGGGAAGAGCACCTTCATCAAGCAGATGAGGATCATCCATGGCAGTGGATACAGTGAATCTGAAAGGAAAGGTTTTATCAAGCTGGTGTGTCAGAACATCATCACAGCCGTCCAGGCTCTAATTGAGGCCATGGGGACTCTGAAGATCGACTACCTTGATGACGAAAATATCGTAAGAGACTTCTCTTAATGTTCCTTCTGATCTTCTTCTTTTGTTGGACAAAGAACAAGAGAAAATGACAGAAAAAGTGACTCAGGAAAAAATAAATCTAGCAATTTGTTACAAATTGTCGGAGTATTTTCCATCACTGATAGACAGGATGCCGTCTCCTTACAGAGATTACTCACAAACGGTTGTGTTACTGCTGCTGGTGTTTCATAATTTAAACTCTTCAGTGGTGATGCAGGCTATCATTACATCCATATTTATCTTTCCTGAGAAAATCCATTTCACATCTTCCTTTTATATTATTTCCAAATAATTGGCAGAGGTGAAACAATTTGACTGAAAGAAAATTACTTTTCTTTTTATCAAGAAGTTAACATTAACCTCTGTCAGCATCACAACAAAACGGATAGACAATGATTATCCTTTATTCAACTTGTTTAATCTCTTTTCTTTTTCGTTTATTCACCCCCATTCAAAACTTTGTAGGATCTTTATGATAAAATCTGAATTACTTGTGATTGCAAAAGCTTTGTTAGGTAATTTACATTAATTCAAACCATGCATTGCTGATATCTGGGCAAATTCAAGATTACTGTTAAATGTACCCAGAGGAAAAAATGAATTAGTTCAACTGTTTAATCGACTCCAGTGCATTCTTTTTAAAAATATTTTACTGCCATGTAGAGACTTCAGGTCAATTCTTGACTTTAAACATAGATTGTGAATTTAAAAAAAAACTTCTTCTTTGTGCTTGGCATGCAGCCAGGCAGTCACACTCACATTGTGTCATCTGTTATCTTGTGGGGATGTATTATTGAGCAAATGTATGTTTTTGGCCTTGTTTAAAACTTAGTATAAAGTGATATAATATATAAAGTTTAAAGCTTTTGAAAAATGATGCCTGCTTCATCAGTCTGTTGACATTTCTAGTGCTGATGCTGCCCCCCGTAGCAGATCCCAGCAGGATATACATACCTCCCAATACCAAGGATGGAAAAGGTTCTCCAGAATTTTTCCACAAACGTCAATGTTTTTCAGTGCATTAGATTATGCTTATCACCTTTTTGTACAAGTCAACAGATCCACACTTTAATTCTCAACAACCTCTTCCTCTTCCCGGTCGGTGACGTGTCTGGGCAGAGATATTTCTTAAGGATTCTACAAATCATCATTTAAAGTTCTGGACCCAAAATTTAATCCTTTTTTTTTAATCTTACAAATTTTCAAGGAACATACTGAAGTTGAAAAATTAAAAAGAAGCATCAGCTGTGCAGTACATAGGATTACCATTTTACAGTTAATCTGTTAACATGTTCATCACTCTGCTTAAGAGTGAGGCTCAGTTGAACATCTTTACAACATTTTTTCAGTGGATTTCGAAGGTTTAATCTAAAAAAAAATGGTTTCAGTTGACTCAGTTCTGGATGTCGTTTTGTTTGTTTGTTTCAGAGCTATGCAGACAAACTGAGCCCAGTGGATTCCACCGAGGTGTATAGGTTAGATTTCTGGCAGGTGGATGCAATTAAGCGAGTATGGAGTGACCTCGGGGTGCAAAAGTGTTATGACCGGAGGAGGGAGTTCCAGCTGTCAGACTCTGCTAAATAGTGAGCTGTTTTTCAGTTTTACAGTACTCTTTAGCATTTATGAGATGTAGGATTGATTCTGTGTCATTTTTGTTGTGTACGTATATATTTAATTTTACAGTAGGATTCTTTAAAATACACCTACAAGTGTATTTTAAAGTGACAGCTCAAACACCCTAATTCTTTTTGTGACAAAACAAGTTTATGAAGATTGATTAGTTGATAACAAGAATAAACATAGAAAAATAAATCGCTGATCTTGACTGTGTTGATTGACTATTATCACATTGAAATTATGCAATTGACTTTGATTCTGCCTATATGATTGACTTTTTTTTCTCTTTTTGTAAAGTGCCTTGAGATTATATTTGTTGTGAATTGGCACTGTGTGAATATATTGATTTGAACTGATGCAACATCTGAAGTGGTAGAAAGCTAATGATAAGACATAGTGAAGAAAGTTAGAATAAAGACTGTTTTTATATCAAGTGTGCATAAATGGTTTCGTCAAGTTGCCTTTATAAATGAGCTTGAACTACGTTCTGCTTTAGATTGTCATGTCAGCAAATTTTATTTAATTGTATTACTTTTTTTTCTTACTTCTTAGTTATTTGAGTGACATAGACCGAATCACGGCCCCAGATTACGTTCCCACTCTGCAGGACATCTTGAGGGTCAGGGTTCCCACCACGGGCATTATAGAATACCCGTTTCCCATGAAATCAGTCATATTCAGGTAAGATCCACTCTTTAAGGAAAAGGAAATATATATATATATGCAAGTTATGAAGTTAATATATTTAAAAGCGACATTTCTTTGTTTTCAGGATGGTGGATGTCGGTGGCCAGCGTTCACAAAGGAAGAAGTGGATCCACTGTTTTGAAAACGTCACCTCCATCATATTCCTGGCAGCCCTCAACGAATACGATCAAGTCCTTTACGAGACTCAGACAGCTGTACGTTCTGATCCAATGGTGTCTCTATCCTTTTTCTATGGTTTTGCAGCTTTAAATGGGTTCGTTTTTAAGTTTTGTTGTAATTTCTGCCTTTTTAGAACCGACTGATGGAGAGCCTCGCCCTGTTCAAGACTCTCATTTCATCCAATTGGTTTAAGAAGTCCTCCACTATCCTGTTTCTGAACAAAACGGACCTGCTGCAGGAGAAAATCAAAACGTCACATCTGGCAACTTACTTCCCAAAGTACAACGGTAAATTATGGAATCGCTCTACATTTCTACAGTGTAGACCCGTGTTTTTATCTGTTATTCTGAATTTCAGTCAAAATTAAAACAAGTCCAACAAATAATACAACACAAATAAATGCATGAGTTATATGCTATTATTGTTTACAAAAAACATCAAGGGATGAAGCACAAATTAATAAGTAACTAATAATTGTTCTGGTTGATTACAAATGAATGAAAATGAGATTGGAAATGACATTATTATAATATTATTGTTTCATGATATGCTAGATAAATTCATAGATTTCAGTGTTTTTTTTTTTACTAGTGTCATTATCTTGTGACATATAAATAAATCAAACTACCACAGGAAAAAAAAAATCTTATTTCACAGTCAGTCTCAAAATGATGAAAATGTATAAAATATTAATGTCATTACTGATGCATCTGTTCACCCGCTCAGTACAATTTTAATTCTCCAAGATCCCAGTCGACACAGGAAGCAGTGAGATTATAACACTCACTGTTATAATCCACCCAACATTTATTGATTTTACATTGATTTGTACAGAAAACCCTTTAAGGGACAAACTCTTACTGTCAACTTGTGTTCACAAAATTGATCAAGTAAAATAATGAAATGCAGATAATGTAATACAGAAGACATGTGTGTGCTGAATCAATGACTTAGTAAGCAAAGTGAAAGAAAACACTACTTCTGCAATGACAGTAGATCAAGGTAAAAATAATTATCTCTTTAAACACATCTGAAAGTCACATATTGAGACTTCATGTGATTTATACTCTTCCCAGGTCGAATACATAATATAATTCGACATTCTGTGTTGGTTTCATGATTTATAAGTGCTACGTTATTCGTGCTGATTCGGACCGCTCTCATTCTCACAGGGCCTCAATGCGATGCTGAATCGGCAAAACACTTCATCCATCAGATGTACATCAAGCGTCACAAAGAGCAGGACAAACCCCTCTACACACACTTCACCTGCGCCACCGACACCGAAAACATCCGCTTCGTCTTCAAATCAGTGGAAGACACGATCTTACAAGAGCATTTGAAACATTTGGGAGTTTTATGAGCCAGAGCCAAAAGTTGTAATGCTTCACAGAGAAGAACATCCATGCTGTCTTCAAACCAGTCAAAAACCAATTTTCCTTCAACTGCTGCCTTTTTTAAGCCCCAGAATGAAAGGGCTTGTTGGTTATTTGGATCATAACATCCTGGGGATGATTACATATTCCAGAAATTTCAATGAATATTTTATTGAGGAAGAATGCCACATGTCCTGGCCTACAGCTTTGAGAGGCGGAAATTAAAAATAGCTCTGCAAGCATTAGATTACACTGATGCTAATGTTAATGTGTTCAGTGAAATAAGTAGTTTTGCTCCTATTGTCTTCATTACATGTTTTAAATTGTGTTAAAGTGTATCTGTTTGACACTTTTAGATTGTACATTTCAAACAATACATTCTTTATGTTTTAACATGATTCAATTAAAAGACTGTTCAGAAGCTGTTCTAGCTGCTACATTTGGAAGAAATATAGATTTTGTCTTTTATTTGCCTGTGTTATTTTTTCTCTCCGTCCATTAGAGTGTAAATATGAAAGCACATACAACGACAAGACTGCGTGCAGTTTATCATAACTTTGTTATTGTTTTTCTTTATATCTTTGCCAGATTTAGATTTAAATTATTACTTTTTTGTCTGATATGAAATGAGATTGTTTAATAAAACATATAAAATAAATTTGGGGCAATGTTTTTATTTACAATCTAATTTATAAAAAAAAAAGGTCATGTCTATAAGTGTAATAAAAAGTATATTCCCTTCTCAGTCGTCAATGGAAAAAATTTAACTGGCATTACAGCATTTCTAATTATTTAAATTATTTCTGACCAGCTTTACCACTGGTAGGTAATATATTTATTTGTTATGACAACCTCCAAGTCTTTGAAGTTGGAAGGCCTCCGTGCCATCACCCTTATCACTGTTGACTCCCTTGACAGACTCAAGTCAGGACTTTTTCTATTAGTCTAAAATGGATTTGATGTTGTTTCAGAAAAAAGGAATTGACTTTTTTGTAGAGAAGGTTTTCGTGATACCTCTTCTTTAATCTGGATTACTTGTGATTTTACAGTTTTGGAAAACCCTCCCAGGAAAGTTCAACAAAGCCGCTTTGACAAAAGAAAAGAAAAGAACAACATGTCTTCGTTGGCATTAAGCACAGTGTGAATCACTCCAGGGTGTGCCCAAATCGTTAAAAAAAAAAGTATCTTTCCAGCCGTGTTCACTTTTGGCCAAAGACAAGTTATGAAGCTGTCTCACACAAAGAAGACCATCTGAAAACTATTGCTTATTTTTTCTTTTTAAAAAAAAAAAAAAATAAACATTCTATCTCAAGATATTTCTCCTGTATTGTTTAGAGAACAACTCCACCTAAGAGTGGAGTTGTCCATGACGTCAAAGCTCTTCATTCACAGCCTGCCTCCTGCACAGCAGGTATGTAAAGTTTACCGGCTTGAGGAAGAATGACTAACACGTTGACAATCCGCCTGTCCTGAGACATACAGGTTTACCTGGCAGGCATGAAAAACTCCACAGCAAACACGTTTCACCCATTCCAGTCGGCAGCGGCAGCGTATCTGAAAAGCAGCCAGTGAATTTGGACAACAATGGACTGTTGCTATGTGTCTCCCGAGGAAAAAGAAAGCCAGAGAATATCCAGAGAAATAGACAGGCAACTAAGGAAAGAGAAAGAAAATAATAAGGAGCTGAAGCTGCTGCTTTTAGGTAAGATTTCTGAAATGTCTTTTGTGTGTTCCCTCTTTGGTGACTCCATGTGATGAAGGTGAGTCTTTAGGTCTCTGGGTTTTTATTGGCGGAAATGGTATTCAGCTGTTTTAGTTTCTTTTCTTCTTTCCTCAGGATCCGTCCTTCCTAGTTTCCTCTGTATAATTGTCAAGATTTGAGTTGTAGAAATGGACTTTTTTAAACAAAGAGTAGCTGATGGACACTGCCTTGAGAAAATATTCGAATCCCTCACACTTTCCCACATTTTGTGCCAAATAAAAATGTGAGCACATTTTATTGCATTTCATGTTATAACCCAAAAAACTGAAAATATTGACACAAATATCAATAATTCTTTTGACAACCTGGAGATAGATTTTTCATTTAATGACTTATTAGTCAACAGAGTCCACATCTGAGTCCTTTAATGTCAATATAAATCCAGCTATTATGTGAAGACCTTTATTTTACACTGGTAAGAAAAAAAAAAACATCATGTGGAACAAGAACTGTACCAGACAGGTCAGGAATATAGTTGTAGAAAAAATTAAGACAGGGTTAGCTTTTAAAGCAATATCCCAACGTTTCTCAGACCACATTTAATTCACAAACAGAGAAGAGTAACATGAAACTGTTGTGTAATCTTGACATTGCTGCTTGCCTAAACTGACAGGCCTGGAAAGGAGAGACAGAATGCCCAGAGATCGACGATAATTTTGGAGGAGACGTAGAGATCCGCAACGCAGATGGCAGGCTCTGCTGGCATGGCAATTAATTTGCACTTTGTCAAATAGCCGTGTAGGAGACCTGGTGTAGGGAAAAACCAAAGCTTATCACTTGGACCAACATGCAGAGCCACAAATGTGGTCAGAAACGAACACAGGATGTCCCGCAGAACACTGAAACATGGTGCCAGCATCTTGCCATCAGGCTGTCTAAATGATGTGAACAAAAGACTTAAGTGTCTCATTCCTAAATCTGAAATGTAGACAACAGATAACGCTGGCGACATGTTGACGTACTGACAGGACAAAGCTAATTGTGTAAGATTTATAAAACAGGTCAAATAGTTTTCCAAAACTTCCACTGGTATTTCAGCGCTTGCTGTATTTTGTAAATTTTAAAATCAAAACATCTGTGTTTGCAGTGTAGAACGCAACATAACAGTATGACAAGAGGCTGACTACTATAATAGTAGAAAAAATCTTTTCCAAGGAACAACGCAAAAAAAGTCCACCCTTATTTGATATTTAAAATGGAAACTCCTCTTTACATTACATGCTACAATTTTAGGCACATTTGTTGCATGTTTATGTTTTTCAATCTGATTTTTTTTATTGTCTTTACTCTGCTTTTCATCTCATTTATTCTAATTACTTAGGAACTGGTGAAAGCGGGAAGAGCACCTTCATCAAGCAGATGAGGATCATCCATGGCAACGGATACAGCGAATCTGACAGGAAAGGTTTTATCAAGCTGGTGTGTCAGAACATCATCACAGCCATCCAGGCTCTGATTGAGGCCATGGAGACTCTGAAGATCGACTATCTTGATGAAATGAATATCGTAAGAACCTGTGTACTTTTTTTGTGTGTCGTTAGCAAAACAAGCAAGAAACAATATCCTGAAATTCTTGTTGAAAAGCATATGATTGCATCAAAATATGTCTGTGGATTTTTATCACTGGGAAGCTGGAGTCTCTTGGTAGCATTTGCCTTCGTATGGCCAGGTCGTTGCCTCGTCCACAGTTTAAACTGTTCAAAAATGCATATGTATGTGAGAAAGAAAATAATAAATACATAAATAAACATATCAATCAATCCTACCAGTGCTAACCTACATGAGGTCAATTTGTGGTCAGTTTTGATCCTCTTATTTCCTTCCATCCTGCCAGTGCATCTGGGAGTTCCCGTTTGTTTTCTTGTCTTGTTCTTAAAACTATTGCACAGTCAAAAGCCGTCTGTAATACAATACAACGTTACTTTAGTTGAACAAATCTCTTCGAGATCCTAAAGGCACACGAACACTTCTGCACAGCTGACACACAATCCAAAAGTTTACTTGGTTCTGGGGAGGCCTGATGGTTCGGCATTGATCTGGCTGACTGATACGACAAACAGGTTCAAACATCATCATTCGAACTCATTGTGTGGCAGAACAAAATACCCCCCATGCTCATCAATGAAATGCAGACAGTTATTTCTCACTGTCAATGCATCACACTACTATTTTTAGTTTCTGTTGTTTTAAAGTAGCGGATGAAAATCTGATTGGCTCATTTGCTTCCACCACTCCAAAGATCTATTTGCTTTTATGACAAGCTTACGGTTGCAGGAAAATTTTTTTCTGTGGCCTGCATTGAATTTTTTTTTTTTTAACCAAGTATAACTTCACAGAATCTCACTGAGAAGATTCTGAACTAATCCTCTATGTAACCTGAGGCAACGGGTCTGTTTATTTCCAGGACTGACAGAATTCCTCTAATGATACGCCATCAATCTACCAGCCAGCATAAACTTTTACATTTAACATTATTTAAGAGCTCTTTTTAGTTGACTCTCTCGTGAATGTTTTGTTTTTGTTGTCTTTTGCTTTAGCGCTATGCTGAAAAACTGAAAGAAGTGGAGGAAATTCAGGTGAAAACACTGGAGCCCTGGCAGGTGGACGCCATTAAGCGAGTGTGGAGTGACCAAGGAGTACAGCAGTGTTATGACAGGAGGCGAGAGTTCCAGCTGTCAGACTCTGCCAAATAGTAAACCTGTTTTCTCCCCCCTTTTCATGTCAGATTTCAGTGTTACAAAGTTGCTGTCCTGTTTTTCCAATATCACAAAATAATCTGACCTTCTGTTTGCTATTGTGTGGTTAATTTAAAATTCAAGAATTTTTTTTGTCTCTTATGCACAACTGTACATCAAAAATAATATTTTTCCACCCCAGGCTGGTACAAATAATCATACAGAAACACACAAATAAGATATAATTATACAAATTGGGAAGAACTTCACAAGTGATGAAATAAAAATAAATAAAAATAAAAAACAAGTGACAGGATGAATGGTTGGGTCTGTGACTCCTGTGAAATTAAAGACTCTATGAATGTGAATTTTCTGGCCAACAGTTTATCATAATTAAGACTGTATTTTCTTATTTTTATTTATTATAGGTTTTCAAAAACAAGAGAACAAGCAATCATTGGGACAGAGAAATAACATGAGATTACATAAACAAGAACACAATTATTTGCTTTTCACTACTTTTTGAAAACGAGTAGGAAGAAGTGAACACAGTAACACTTTACATGCATAAGACGTACAGAATGACGCTTCATGACAACAATCATAGACAAGACTCTTTCATATATATATATATATATATATATATATATATATATATATATATATATAATTTATTTTATTTATTTTTTCATTTTAGTTATCTGAGTGATATGGACAGGATCACTGCCCCAGATTACGTTCCCACTCTGCAGGACATCTTAAGGGTCAGGGTTCCCACCTCGGGGATCATAGAGTACCTATTTGACATGAAGCAAGCCATCTTCAGGTATGATTTTATATTGGTTTGATTAGCTGGAAGCCATACTGTTAACAGAAAATGTATCTGTAAACACACGTCCTTTAATATGGGAACAAAAAAAAATGTCTTCTCTAGTGATTACAGTTTTTTTTTTTAAATTTAACTTTTTGAAGGAAATCAATAAAATGAGTGACTAAATAAAATCGTTGCTGTTCATATAGGATGGTGGATGTGGGTGGCCAGCGCTCCCAAAGGAAGAAATGGATCCATTCCTTTGAAAACGTCACCTCCATCATATTCCTGGCAGCCCTCAACGAATACGATCAAGTCCTTTACGAGAGTCAGACAGATGTACGTTTGAATCCCCCAGAGTCCCGAGTACAGATTATTTGACCTCCAGTTTCAAAACAATTAAATATTAAAATTAGGCACAACTCTTCCTGTTTGCTCTCTAGAACCGGCTGAAGGAGAGCCTCGCCCTGTTCAAGACAATCGTCTCATCCACGTGGTTTCAGGAGTCGTCCACCATCCTCTTTTTGAATAAGACAGACTTGCTGGAAGACAAAATCAGAACATCTGATTTGGGGACATACTTCCCAGAGTACAAAGGTAAATTATACATATTTCTATTCTGACTGTAAAATCAAACTCTTCAGTTATATATTATACAAAAGGTCCAGTTTTCTCTCTGTTCCAACATTTCTGTAATGACTTGTCTATTTCCTCTTTTCATCTTCCTGAGCCTCATTTGTGATGCTGTATTTACATTTACATTTTTGTATGCTGTGCATTTTTATTTCGTGACATGAAACAGATTTGCACTGGCAAATAAGAAATCCTTCCTTTTGCTCTCTGTCCAAAAAATGTGTTATACGCGGAGACATAGCATTTATACCATCTGAGCAGTGTTCACATTTTCTGAGTTTTCTTCAGAACATTTGTTGTAGATTTGATGGAAATCGACTCAACAAACAGCGCTGTTTAAGTCATGCTCTTTCTCTTTCGTAGGGCCTTCCCATGATGCAGAATCTGCAAAAAAGTTTATTGAGAAGATGTACAAAAACCTCCACAAAGATCGACATAAACCCCTCTACACACACTTCACCTGTGCCACAGACACAGAAAACATCAAGGTTGTCTTCAGATCAGTCAAAGACACAATCTTTATGGATAACATGGAATTTTTAAACCTTTAGTAATGAAGCAGAGAGTTGTTGTTTTTTTTGTTTTTTTTTTCTGTAACCACAGGTTCCAGCAACAGCACTGAATATTTGGTTGGTTTTATGGTTTTCATTTTGAAAAATGAGAGAAATTCAGAAACAGCTGAGCCAGCGAGGCAATCTACGCTGGCTTTAAATAATGTTTTATTGGAACATCTGCATATTTATTGTTGTCCAGTGTCAAATGTACTATGGCAAGAGGTAATATATGTACAGTACAGCCATTTATTTATTATGCCCACTTGGAAATTATGCGCGGTTTATAGTATGACACACTCTTTAACTCACTTGAATCAGAAGACGTCAGAAGATGTCTTCTTTGAATGAAGAATGCCACAAATCCTGCTCTGCAGCTTTGTAAGACTGACTGCAGGCACCATAAGCAAAAAAAAAAGAATTTATTTTCGTTTTGATTTCACAATGGTGATGACACAATGTTTTACGGTAAAAAACAAGAAAAAGAAAAAGTACCTTTTTGTTCCCACTGTCTCCAAATCGTGCTTGTGGCAAAACCTAACGTGTCCTTCGTTGCACAGTTTGAATTAAAATGTGTGTTGTCACTTTGAATTGTACATAATTAAAAGCCTTGATTTTTATTTGACTTTAGTTTCATTTGTTTTTGGAAAAAAAAACAGTGTAAACCCACTTCATTTAGAATAATCACCTACACTTTATTCTTTTCTCCACCTTGCCCTTTTGTATTGAAAAAAAAAAGTTGTTGATTGAAGTATGAATGTGAAAGCAAATCCACATGACAAACCCTTTCAGGTGGGACCTGCCTCTTGCAGAGCAGGAATGTAAAATGTACCTGAACTGGATCCTGTATGAGGAAGAATGGCAGCAGAAACTCAGCAACAATGTGCTGGTTTCAGGGAAAAGATTTCCCTGACACGTCTGACAACATCAGATCACATTTATCTCCGACCGATGTGGCACTCTCCAGCAAAGAGAAGCTGCTAATCTTGGAAGACAATGGACGGGTGCTGCTTGTCTCCTGAAGAACAAGACGGCCGGAGGATATCCAGAGAAATAGAGAAACAACTTAAACGGGATAAACTAAACCTTAAACGGGAATTGAAGTTGCTGCTTTTAGGTGAGAGCTAAGAAAATGATGGATTCTCCTTCTGATTATGCTTAAGAAGTTTTTAGTCTTCTTGACTGCTATTCTTGAATAATATATATATATATATATATATATATATATTTCACTTAGCTTTTAAGTAATTAGGGAATCTTAGAATTTAAGAATGTGTTTTACATATTAGTAGAAAATATTTTGAATGACAAAAAAAAGAGATTTGGTTCTTCAAACCTTGAGTAAAGTAAGAATGCTGTGTTTGGTTTGTGGTTTCTTTCACAATAAAAGTTTTATTAATGCACCACAAATAAGTTTTATGCAAGTTGTATGTTTGTCCTCTGGTCTGTAGTATCTCTGGTAAGTTGTTTTCTAGTAGGTGTACAAAAATCACCTGTGCTTATTTTCTTGTGAAATGTATTGTATCTTTAGAGAGTGCATTTTAAATGCCTCGAATGTTTCCATAAATATTCAGGTTGTCAATAAATCACAGTGTCTAATCATGAATTGGAAAATAATACATCAAACAACAATGTTTAACAATGTTTTATCCAACATATTTTACTTTTGCAGCAAAAGGCTTCCTTGTAATTCTGTGTTTTGTTTTTTTTTATACCAGGAAGTTTCACTGAAACAAGAAATGTCAAGATAAGCTACACAAATCAGAACAATATTACCCAACTAAATAATACACTGTTAAGAAAACTAAAGGACATGTATATTAAAACACATTAAAACCTTTTCTTCTTCCACATTCCTCCTTCTCTGCAAATAAACCTGACTCAAACACAAGATTACAAGGAAGCCTCATCTTATATTTAAAGAGTCACTGTAAGATCTGTCAACAAACCTTTTGAACATGTTCATGATTTAATTATCTCGGTTTTTTTTGTTTGTTTTGTTTTGTTTTTTCTTGCAGGAACTGGTGAAAGTGGGAAGAGTACCTTTATTAAACAAATGAGGATCATTCATGGGAATGGGTACAGTGAGAATGACAGAAAACAATACACTCGCATTATCTTCCAGAACATCTTCACAGCCATCCAGACGCTGATTGGTGCCATGAAGGCTCTAAAGATTGGCTATGCTGATGCTCAAAATGCTGTAAGAAGCTCAAAAGCAATTGTTTATAAGTCTACTCTGACATATCTTTGATTACAAAGGACTTGTAGTGCTGTCCATGGTCTCTTTATTGATTCACCGCCAAATGTAGCCCCTCTCAAACTCCTAGTCGTAGCGAATCTGTATTTTGAATGAATGGGATATCGTGCGTGCCCGGTGACTTTTGTTAAGTTTGCTCTGGAAACTGATTGTTACACATTGCTTCACTTGCAATCTCACCATTCAATATGTCCGTCAACTCTCTGCAAATGAAATCGAATACTCATTGGTGATCGAAATGTGTCGCAAACGCTGTCCGGATGTTTTTCACGTCAGGACAATGCGGAGAGACTGAGCCAAGTGGAGGATGTGGACAATTTGACGGGCTGGCAGGTGGATGCCATTAAGCGAGTGTGGAATGACGGCGGCATACAAGAGTGCTATGACCGTAGGAGGGAGTACCAGCTATCAGACTCTGCCAAATAGTAAGATCTATTTTAAAAATTTGAGCATGGGTATGCATGACAATCGTTTCTGTACACAACAGCTAAATGCATGTCACAATATTAAAACTGCATGTTTTTTGTTGCTAATCTTTTAGTTATCTTAGTGACCTGGACAGAATCGCAGCCCCAGGTTTTGTCCCCACTGTTCAGGACATTTTGAGGGTCCGAGTAGCCACGACAGGCATCATAGAGTACATGTTTGATATGTCAAAGGTCATCTTCAGGTATGCTGGTGCTTCACAAATCTATCTATCTAATAGATCAAATATCAAATATCTATCACAAATTCACTGAAAAAGGTTGATTTTACCACTTCAACCCTAACTTCTAGGACTTCAATTTTGCATGCACATTGAATTTGTGCGTTTTTTTTTTTTTTTAAAAGACAGAAGCAAAAGTCAGTTTTTTGGTCAGACCTATTTGCAAGCAAAAGTTCAGATCAGCATGTCGTCTGTCTCTAGGATGGTAGATGTAGGGGGCCAGCGATCAGAGAGGAAGAAATGGATCCATAGCTTTGAAGATGTCACTTCTGTCATATTCCTGGCGGCTCTGAGCGAATACGATCAAGTCCTTTATGAAAGCCAGAACGAGGTATGTTTTGATGGCATCTCTGATGCTCCGTTCTGCAACTTCAGAAGGGTCCGGGCGTGGTGTTTGTTAAGCTTATTTTCAATTTGCTGTTTTAGAATCGACTACGCGAGAGCCTCGCATTGTTTCAGACAATCATCATGTCTGATTGGTTTCACAACTCTTCCACCATCCTTTTCCTGAACAAAAAAGACCTTCTGGAAGAGAAAATCACCAAGTCAGATTTGGCAGTCTACTTTCCAGAATACACAGGTACATTTTGTCATTCTGCTACACCTGATTTTTATTATTTATTTATTTATTTATTTTAATGAGAAAATGTGTCCCAATTATTATTTACATTTCTACAATTTATCACTTTTCACAATCACATATTAAGAAAAAAGTATTTTGCTTTAAAGATTGTTTGCTTTCCAGTTTAGATTTTTGTAAGGAGAAGGTCTTTGAAGCGATTTTTGGCTTGATGTTCAGTAGCAAGAATTTACTACCACCAGTTCACAAACAACTGCTAGCGATTTATTCTGGTGCCGTTTGTTGACGTCACAGATGTAACGCTTTAGCTCTTAAGTGCTTTTTATAGTTTGCAGGAGAGATTTTGCTCATACCAAGTGTCAGGAACAAAACATGCAAAGTCCCTATAGAGAGGCTCAAACAAACCAAAGCAGGAGCTTGGTCTTAGAGCCTCCTGCTTTCAGGAAACAGTACTAACAATCATTTTACAAACACTACAAAATAAATAATTTCAGAGTCTAAAAAAACCTCAAACGGCCTGTTTTTACATAGTGGTTGCAACAATTAGTGGCACCTCTAATGAAGGTAAAGTGTCCAACAGGAACTATGTAACTTCTCTACAGAGAGAAACATGAACTAGACTGTAAAACTCAGCTTCCCTGAAAATTAACACCAAATTAAACCACCGATGATTCATGTCTGGTGGTTTGGGTTGGACCATTACCTTACTTTGAGCCTCAAGGAGACTCCCTTTTGATGGCTTTTGGTGAAGGCCACCAGATTTTTAATTCCAAATAGCTCATGGCACCATGAGCAAAAAAGTTTGATGCATGATCAACTATATATTTATAGAAACAGGTAAATTATGAATGGAGCTCCTTGATTTATTCTAATCTTGTCCACTCGTCCCTCCAACAGGACCGAAGGGCGATGCCGGTTCAGCACAAAGGTTCATCGAGAGGATGTACGTCCAATTACACAGCAAGGATTCCAAACCGCTCTATACGCACTTCACCTGCGCCACAGACACGGAGAACATCCGGGTTGTCTTCAAAGCGGTCAAAGACACACTCTTTCAAGATAACCTTGAAAAATTTGGCATTGTATGACTTTTGTGATGACTTTTACCTTTCGCAGCACAAAAGAACAGTTACAAATCCATGTTGCAATGTTTCGATATCAAAGTACTGCCAGACTCATGTTTTTTTAACCATAAAAAAAAATGAGTATCAAAGGTGAGGGTGTTTATTTTCTATGTATTGAATAACATAATTTTCTTAAAATATCTATGTGTCCAAAGTAATAAATTATGAAACAAATTCCATTAAAGTTATGTAATGGTAATTAGAAATATTCAACCTCGCCACCTCAATAGATTATCCTGATGTGGTTAAAAGATGATGGCACTAAAAAAACTAACAAAAAAAAACTAACTAAGCAATCAGAATACTTACTGATAATATCTCAGAAGATGACCTAAGTTCAAATGAAAAGTTTAACATTTGTGTTTCCTTCCACCTGCCATGCAAATTTTGAGCAAAACTTTAAAGAAAGTGAAAATTAGGCGATTTTCCACTTATTGGTTTGAAGTGAATCAACCAGGCCACCTAAAGCTTATTTTTGTCAGATGTTGATGCTACGCACGGCTGTAAAAGAGAGAAGAAAAAACACACACACACACACACACACACACGCACACACACACACACACACACACTTTCATGCCTCAATCAGATTTAAATCTGGTGAGTAAAAAAGGCTTCATTAGAAGACATTTTTCTGAACAAACAGGGGAAAAAAAACCCCCCAAAAAACACAGCTCCACATCAACAACAACCCACCTCCATGCTTGACTGTTAGGTTGATATTCTTCCAGTCTTAATCCTGGCCTTTCTCAAACCCCGGATCCAAATGTTCAAACGTTTGCAATGTGGCAAATTCCAGTTTGGTGTTTTATCCATCTACAAAACTCTTATCTCATCCAAATTCCTCTGACATGTTCTGGGTGACCTTTGAAGTGAGTGGAATGTCTCTTAGAATCGGGCCACAACGTCCTCTTGTATTCTGTGTACGACTCACAGTTTATACCAAACCTTATAAGATTAGTATGCTTATTGAGGTCTCTTATTTTGGAATGACCGAGTAAATTTCTGTTAGTGTATTTATTGGATAAGACATTACAGAAAATAATCCATGAAAAATACATTAAAATAGATCACTTTGGCAAAAGGGTGCATTTGGGCATATTAAGCATATTAAGTCACCTACGTTCAATAAGAACTGATCGTTCTTCTCGTATATGTTTTATACAACTTCTTCAACGACGATGTTGTCAGACAGGTTTGACGAAGTTCAACTCAATACAATGCAACACTTCCTGCTTAACAGCTTTGAAAGGAGGAAGTAAAAGTATCCCCAGCAGAGAGATAAAGCACCTTGTCTTTTTCTTTTCTTCCTTTAATCAACAGTGATGATGGGACTTTTATTTTAAAAAACCTTTTATATGTGTTAGTCACCACTATCTTTTTAAAGTACAAATAATAAAGCTTCATGTTGCGTATGCATGTGTTGTAAGACCTCAATTAAATTGCATCTGTGTCTGGTTGTTTTCCATTGTATGTATATAAAAATAAAATGTATTTTAATTTACATTTTTTAAAGGACTTGTGATGAAATACAGTATATGTAAGAGAAAATCATCTCCGGTCTGGTTTCAATTATTTTTAGGTCTAAAATTGTGCTGCTTTCCTTGCACACATGCTATGAAACACATATTTTATTTTGCAGACAGTCATTTTGTTTTAGTTTCACGGTCAAAGGGGGGAAATAAAGCTAAAAATTAGAATGAAATGAAAATGAAGGCAGATTGCCACAACCAAGCATTTGAGTCGGAGCATGCCACCTGCCCAACAGGAATGTAAAAATGTGCCTGAGCCGGTCACCAGCTCACCAGCTAGCTACTTCTGGAATGAGGGTCTGCCAAAAAAAATAAAAAATAAAAAATCAATATACAGTAATATCACAAATTCCGGTAACACTTTATTTGAAGGGGGGTGAATAAGACTGTCATGACACTGTCATAAACATGAATAAGCCTTCATGAATATTTATGACTGTTGTCATAAAGCGTCTTTCGGTAAATTATGACACTTTTAATACAAAGTTGACATTATTCAAAATGTCTTTGTTATGACAACTTGACATTAACCAAGAAATCATTACTGATATAAATTTGTTATAAAATAATTACTGATTTCACTTTAAAAATTAGATAACTTTATGTTATTAAAGGTAAAGTTTAAACAGTAATGATTTATTGGTTAATGTCAAGTTGTCATAACAAAGACATTTTGAATAATGCCAACTTTGTATTAAAAGTGTCATAATTTACCGAATGACGCTTTATGACAACAGTCATAAATATTCATGAAGGCTTATTGATGTTCATGACAGGTGTTATGTCATGTTTATGACAGTGTAATGACAGTCTTATTCACCCCCCCTTCAAATAAAGTGTTACCCAAATTCCTGACAGGTACAAAAACTTCGACAGCCATAAGGCATTTTTAATTTTCTCCTGAAGAACAGGAACCCCTGAGGACATCCAGAGAAGAAAAACCAAAATCAAAAGAAATAAAGAAAGTAAACAGGAGGCACTGCTTTTAGGTGAGCTACTTTACTGATAGTCCTGATATTTTTAAAACTTCAATAAAGGAAATGCTTCCAAATATCTACTTTAAAAACTGATTTAAAACTAGAACCCACTCTAAGCTGGAGTTCAAGTTAAGGGATCTTAAAAGATTGAAATGCTTGGCAGCTGTTTCTCATGTGCAAGACTTTGGGAAAGTGAGGCCAATAAAAAAAATAAATAAATAAATAAAAAATCATCTTCAGTTGTGTCTCAGGATTTATTTACATCATAAAATGTGACCTCATATTGGACACAACATTAATTTACTTAGTTATTTTTACCTTGTGGTTTCACAATTATTTGAAAACGTCCAGTGAAGGAATGCTGTTACCCGTTTCTCTCAGACAACTTAGCTCTCAGCATTCAGCAGATATTTGTCATTACTGTGTGGTTCTGGCTGTATAATAACAGTTTAAACAACAAACTTAAGCAGAAAGGGTTAAAAGTGAGCAGAATTACAATTTAATGGCTTTATATAAGCTATGCAGTCATTGTTTTTTCTGGGATCTTGTTTTTCTAACAGGTTCCCTGATCACAGCCACACACTTCCCTCTACAGTAGGACTCACAGTTCTGTCAAATTCTCTCTCGACTGCTGAATCTTCCACGGCATTCTGACCATGAAGCCAGGAATCATCATCATCATCATCATCATCATCATCATCATCATCATCACATTTTCTCCTGGATGAAGAAAGTGTCCTATCTTTTACTTTAAACTAAGTGGAGTTATGGAAATCTCCATAAACAGGCACCTAAAAATCTCTCAAATACCACGCATGGTTTTCGTACAGCGGCCACCAGTTTGAACCTTTTTAGGACTATAAGGCTATGCTGGTTTTTACGCTGAATCTGCAAAAACGTTCATTAGGAAAATTGTCTTCGAAGCTCAACAAAGATTGTCACGAACCCCCTCCACACACTCAGGCCATAACACAGACTTAAGCAACTTCCAGTTGAAGGTATTTCTTCCCAAAATCTTTTTAATAATCACACGAATAATCACAAACCCCAATGACTCTGAATCCTGTTTCTTTAATGTTTAGATTTTAGACAGTGTGAACTGTACCAAACTGTTTCCATCGTCTTAATGCAACATCAGTCAATCTGCAGAACTTGAGCCACGGAACTGTGCAATTCATCCTGCCTCACAGCAGGAAGGAACAAGAATATATCCTGCAGCTTGCAACATTGCTTAAGTTTGTGCTTTTTGATTAAAAGATAGTGCTTAATTTTCCTCAAAGCGTTTCTTTACTTTTTGCCACTTCACAAAGAGATTTGTTTGTGACATTTTGTAAGGAATCTGTGTGCACATTTTTTTTTTTTTTTTTTAAAGAAAGGTGTCTGTCTTAATGCCTGAAAGTCCATCAGAGCTGTAAAGGTACTGATTAATAAAATGCTTCACACTTCCTGGCATGGTGCCCTCATGAACTTTGAACTACCAGCTGCAAGGCTTGCCTCCGCGTGTCGACCTGTTGTTGAGGAGTGTAAGTGAAATAAAAAAAACATTTTCTGTGTGCTGAGCATTTATAAAAGCTGACTATCAAAACTATATTTAACCTAGCAGTTTTATGATTGTACTTTGTTTTGTTTATGGCTGAATAGTTCAACGCGGTCAAGAGAGACCACATTAAGAACAATCAGCATAGGTAGAGGAGTGAGAGACTCCAGAAGCTGTATAGTTATCATCTTTTTCTTGCAAAATGCATGTTTGCACAAGACATTGTGCCAGTATCCTTGTTTGTCTGTCCTCTACTTTCTCTCTTTCTTGCCGAGGGCTAACGCTGCTGCGCGTCGTCTTAGCACACACAAAAAAAGTCCAGACTGTGTTACACACGGCAATAACACCACCGAGCAAACAAACACAGAGATAATATTTAAAGATAATTACAAGCAGACGCACACTTCTTGATATACCCGTTTTTTTGTAGCACCGCCCGAGGAAACAGCTCTGTCGAGAGCTGCCGTAGCAGGTGATGCCCTTATTTGGAAGTGACCCAGATCACGTGATCACAAAATGGTGGAAGCTGTGAGCTGTTTATAAGCTGAGCATCTCCATCGAGAGGCTTGGAGCAGGAAAAAGGCAGTGCATCCATGCTCTGAGACACAGTGGGACAGAGATTCCCAAGCCCCAGCAGCGGTGAGTAGACGGCTTTTATTCAGTGGAGATGAAAAGAGGAGAAAAGAGGTGTATGCTTTTTTTTTTGTTTTGTTTTTTTCCACCCTCTCCTCTCAGCCAGCAGAGACAGGAAGCAAGAGTGAGGGAGGGGCTGCTGTCATCAGCACCATGATCCTGTGCTGTGATGTGGAAGTAGATCTGAAGCAGCATCTTCCAAGGAGGATGTCATTTTGTATGATTCAGCAAAATAGACCTGTGTACCAGTGTAGATTTGAATGTAGGTCTGTGTAAAAAAAAGTGTGCATATTTATGTGTGTGTGTGTGTGTGTGTAGACATCCTGGGGAAGAAGACACATACACACACACACGCAGTCTTCATTAAGGCAGTTATGTCGACAGTACAGCTTTCACAAGAGCGTTCAGCGTTTTTCTGTTTCAGCTGCTGATGTAATCACATTTCCACCGTTGCCCTGAAAGCCTGTTGAAGAGGAACAAGGATGGCTCTTTTTCATGCGAATGAACACATGTCACGTGACTCGCTGCAAATTTGCATCCCTGCCCAGTCTGTGCTCAGGCAAGCGTGTGGTCTTTCGATTTGAATCAGCACTATAGGCAACACGCAGGGCAGTGAACCTGCCCCCAGACCCCCCGACTCCTGCCCCTTACTCAAAGCCTCCTCCGCTCTTAATACAAGGATTATTCATAGTTCAAAGATTACCTTTTCACCTCAGTTTCATGTGTTTCCGCCATGTTTGCCTGTTACTACTCCTAAACTTGTTCCACCTGTTTTCTGTTCAGTGTGGAAGAATATTTCTTTTGATTCCTTCAATGATGCACAAACTAAAGGTTTTGCACCTCTTTAGATTTTTGTGATCTGGCGATCTCAGTGGAGAAGCTGAATAAAATGAAGCAGCCAGCTGCTAATCCTGACCAGAAACATTCAGGAATCTTAAGTATTTCTGCACAAATGATGTGGACAACAACAGAGGCAACATCATGTCAATTTGACTGCAAGAAGATATTTATTATAGCGATTGTACTCACAGGTCACCACAGAGACACAGTGTATCAGGTTCAAATGTCTGTAGCTATTGTAACGGCTTTAATTTCACCTAAAAAACTGAAGTTAACAGTGTCGGAAATCATGCTGAAACTTGATGTCTTTGACATTTCTGCAATGGCCAACACTGCTGTGTTAGTTTAAATAAACAGGAAACGTCTTCAAATATGTTTTTGTCCCTAAGGGCACCTGCGAACTGTGACCTGGCTTTTTCTGTTGCTTTCAGAATAATGCCTTCTTCATCTCTGAGTGACCTTGTAGTCCATGTCAGTACATCGCTGAGTTTAACTGTTCAGTCAGCATCTTTTGTTTTGTAGTTGACATGCAATTTATATTAAAACACATTCCTCTTTGGTAAGCAGCATGATGGCTGGATGTTGCCAGGTTTATTTAGTCATATGTTTATCTGCAGTTGCATTGATAACTTGAACAGCATCTTTACGGGTCTGCCTAAAAAAAAAGCAATCCTCCAGCTGCAGCTGATTCAGAACATTGCTGCTAGCGTTCTTACTAAGACCAGGAAGATAGAGCACATCATCTCATAAATACTGTTAGTTCATAAATCACTGAATGGCTTAGCACCACAATACATTAAAGATCTGCTGTTCATTCATCGACCTTCTAGGTTCTGCTCTGCATCCCCAGAATCAGAACCAAACATGGAGAAGCAGCATTCAGCTTCTATGCACCACAAATCTGTAAAACAAACTTCCTGAAAACTGCAAAACAGCTGAAACATTGAGTTCCTTTAAATCCAGACTTAATACACACTTGTTTAGAGTTGCTTTTGAAACATTATAAGCATTGATAAACATTGTGATGTGTAATAATGACACCAAAGAAAATTTTATGTTTGACTTGTTGATTGTGTTTCTATTTTTGTGTTTTCATGATGAAGTGCACTTGTTGCTGAAAGGTGCTATGCAAATAAAATCTGATTGATTGATTGATTGAAATGAAGGTGTTGCATTTAAGCGTCTAGAAATTTGACCCAAGGATGAACCACACTTCTGTTTCGGTTACCTGTTTTTTCTGTAACACTTCACGAAGCAGCGACATGTTTGAGGTGTTGAACTAAAATACATTTATGTATCAGAAACCTAAAAAGTCATAAAAAAAATCTAGTTTCATCTGTAATTTCAATATTACAGTAAGATCTATGTATCTTGTTTGTATCTACCCAAAAAAATTGCAGGCCTAAAATCTGATAAAGTTCCATAATAGATAATATAAAACTATTAAAAGTGAGGTGTCAAACTTAGTTTTTGTTTAGGGTTGATATAATGACTAATGTCACCTATGTTATGTAAAATTACACGGTGCTACTTGTGTCATGTTTTTGTTGGTGACCTGTTAGATGGTACAGATGTGAATCCCTTTCCTTATCCTTTTAAAAGGTCCTGTCCTTGTAGAAAGTGCACTCTCAAAGCCAGAGTGGTAATTACAGATGCATTTAAGTTGCTCCTGGAAACCAAAGTGAACCTAATTTGAGTATTGCCATTAAGTAGACTATAATAATTAGTGGTACGGCAATCAATTTACCAGTGATGAAATTAGCCAATTTACCCCTCGGGTTGCTCTAACCAGTGATCATCAGGTCCAATATCTAAATAATTAGATTTTTTTTTTTACCCCGTTTGCTAAAATGCATTAAAATTGAAAACTTATAATTATTTTTTCAGCAGATTAACACACTTTCTATTAGGCCTAACCTAATAGAGATTGGCTTGATTAAAATTTTGGATTCAGTGTTATTACTGTCAAGAATCCTGCAGTACATTTATTTTCCTAGTTTGTTCTATTCAGTTGGGGGAATTGAAACCTAAATTTTATTACATGGGTTTATATCCTAAGAAAATGCCAGGAAGAAAACTGGAACTGGTAGGTCAAACACAAACCAGTGGTGACCAAATCTCTGACAATAACTAACTTGTTAATGAATTCAAATAATTAGGTAACTGATTGCGAATGCAACTCCCCTGGTAATGCAGTGCCATACGTTGGATGGAAAAGTTTTGAAGATGCATTGATCAAGTGTTTTAACAGATGATGCCAAATTCTGGCTTTTTTTTTTTTTTTTTTTGAGGCCTTACCTGCCAATGCTGCTTTTCTGGCTCTTGTAAAACTTTTCTGAGAAATATGAGTCAATAGGTTTGATGATTGTAGGCTGTTGTGTCATGTTTAGCTCTGGTTGAAGAGACGGGAGCCAACGCTTTTAAACACAGTAACTGTTAATAAAAGCACTTACAATGAGCTAGGTCTGAATAAAAAAAAAAAAGTCAAAGTACATAGCAAAACATGCAGTTTATGGATGCAATTATCAGTAAACAAAACCAAAATCTCTGGACACTTTAGAGGACTGAACTGATCCATATCAAATCTACATCCATTACATAAATTACAAACTATTATAATCCAATAAATTCAAGTATATATAATGTCTTTCACCCTTTGGCAAGTCTTTACAGGTAGAGGAATTGTGGTCAGCAGATTACACAGTTTGATTTTTTTTCCCCCATCACATATTTCTGTTCACAGTGTAACTTTTTTTTTTTTTCTTTCAGGTCCCTCTGGGGATGGACCTGACCTCACACAGTAAAATGACTTCAGAGGGCGACGATGGCAGACCAGGTGAGAGTGAACCAAACATTTTACACATAAAAAAAAAGGACTTGGTTGTTCAAAAATAAAAACAACACTCTGCTTTTTTCATCCTAGTCCCCCCTACATCTTTACCCCTGGAAGGAGTGCCCAGCCAGAGGAAAAAACTTTCTGCCCCTCGGATCAGCTTATCTCTGGACCACAGCGAAGACGACTTGGGGGAGACTCCGGATGATCTGGACATTAACGTGGACGAACTCGACACTCCAGATGAGGGAGATTACCTCGACTACACAGACCATGAAATGGACTGGGAAGGTGGGTTAGATAAAAAACAAGAAACAAAAACGGTTGATTCATTTCATTACCCAAAATCATTTGCTACAATATAAGGTCATGTGAAACTTCTTTGTTTTTGTTTCAGCCAGTTTATTTTGCACCTCATCTGCATTTCTTTCATTTGAAATGTTCTTTTGAAGTTGGTTTCTTAATACGGAAAACAAATTATGATTACCAAGTGGGTTTTTTGTGTGTTGTGTTCTAATTTCCTGCTACGTTTCTCAGGGTGCTGCTGATCGATCCTCTATTGTTCCATGCGCCACATAAATCCCACAAACTTGAGTCAGTGACCAACGGTGCCATTTGCTCTTTTCTCAAACCAGATCCCGGTGCAGCCACTAAAAGTGGGACGAGTGATTCCTACAACACCATTCCAACGTACAGCGCTGAGGAGGAGCGACGTGACGTCAAGCTGTGGAGGACCGTTGTCATCGGGGAGCAGGAGCACCGCATCAACATGAAGGTTATTGAGCCTTACATGAAAGTCATCTCTCATGGAGGTGAGAATGTTTGCTAAGTCAATTTATAACATCACAAAACTGTCAAGAACAGGGCAAAAAAAGTCCTATATTACACAGTCAGCACACACGTTGTAAAACAAAGTGCACCCTCTGTTAGTTCTGGGGTTATATTTTGTAAATATAACCCTCTTTACTGGTTTGTGAAATTATTTTTAATTTTGCCTTAGAGGTAGAAATACACACATCGGAGATTGTGCCAGTTCATTGATTCAATAAACAAATTGGAAGAAGTGTTGGAAAAATTAAGCACCCTCCAAAAGATCCTAGAAGTGTACTAAATTTACCAAATTCTCCCATGTCAATTTAAAGTACTTTCTTTTTACTAGGACTTTAGGGTACGCATATTAAAATAAAGTATATCAGAAGCCTTGACTACATGATTTCTACCTGATTTGCACTTGTATCTGTTATGTACATCTGTAGCTAAATGCAGACATTGTCCCGTTGGCTGGTATTTTGGATTACAAAATGTAAAGTTTCCTAAAGGTATCATCTTTGGTCATGTTGTTATGTGCAAACGTTGCTAGGAAACGCGCTTTACTTATGGTTTTCTGCAGCATTTGGAAATCCTCCTAAACGTGATCCGACAGTCGCACTATGACCAAATCGGTCTGAAATAATCTTTTGTCCTGCATTTAAACCATGAAAGAAATGCAACGTCCACATCCATAAAGCTGTTATGATGAACTGTTTATCGAGGCAGATATGAATACATTCAAAGGCATGCTGCTCTTAGTGTGTGTTAGTGACCTTGAGCTGAACTTCTGCCTCCAGCCTGTGTCTCTGTCTTAAACCAACATTCTTCTGAAAAAGCAAGTAATGCCTCGGAATGATGGTGTGTCACAAATAAAAGTGCTCCTCTCTGAACTGAATAGTGCCGAGACACCGAACCAGCAGCAAGTGAGAGCTCTGGCTTTGCTGATTAACTTGGTGACATTTTGACTGCTTTGTTAATTCACCGTAAGTTTATTGTAATTGTTCGTCGTCTTATGGCAAAGGTCCTGTCGGTTTAATTCGTGTTGCCTTCAAGGAAACTGTGGACAAGCAAGAGCTCTTCTTTAAACAAAAACAACCAACGAGTTATTTTTATAATTAATCATAAAATATATTGAAGAGATTATTAAGGAATTATAATTGATCATCTTAGTGACTAGAGTCAATATTATCTTTTAATTATCAGCTGTGGTATAAATATTGTCTTTTCTAAGCATATTTTACACAACATTTAATTCGAAGGAGCCAGACTTTCTTATCTTTTTAAGACTCGTAATTTAATCACGAAAGCTGCTGTTCAAACGGACAAACAAATGTAACATGGGCATATAAGAAACATCTTGGAAAAGATTAAATATTTGATTTATGAGACTCAAGGTGATTCAGAACTTAAAGTGAAAAACATAACAGACCTTGGTCTGGTGTGAAAGTTTAGAAAAATCTTGATAAGTGCAGAGAAAAACTGAATATCAGTCGCAAGAAATGATTTGCAGCAGATAAAGTGCATCTGAGAATCATGTCCTAAGGAGATTGGAGGAAAAAAAATACATCAAAAACCTCAAACACGGCCTGGGAGAGGCATTATCCGTTAGCTTATCCATCTATGGGAACTCTTTTTGTTGGCAACAAAGTGATTTGTAGATAATTTTTAAGTGGCTACACAAACGAAATCCCTACTCCTTTAAACGGAGTCGGATACAAGAACGGATTGAAGATTTTAAAAGCAAAGAAAAGAGTGCGGCATTCGAAAGGTGACAAAATCACCTAAAATAAATTGGCTTATTTGAAGCAAAATATAAACTATGGACCTGATCAAGATTTTTGCAGAAATATTCACATCAAAACAAAATAGTGAAGTAGAAGGAAAACAATAATATAAATGTATACATTTTTTTTCTTCTGAGTACTAAAATTTTAACTTCAATTCACCTGGGTCGATACTTTGTGGAAAAATATTTCTCTCCATTTTACTATTTCGGTGTCTAATTAGATTAATTATGAAGTCGTTTCCTTCCAGTTGATTTTATTTCGGTTTATTAGACTTATAATTGGCAGAGTGCACATTGACGCGAAGCTTTTTAGATTTTCATTTGTAAATTTTTCGAAACGACTCATTTTGCAATTTGGTTATCTTTCTGCAAGTAGAAAGATAACCAACCTACTTACTTTTATGCAGCATTAGTCCAATGATAAGACTTAAGCTTGAGAGACTTGTGACTCGTGAGTTTTTTGAGAGCGGCCCACCATTATAAATGCAAATGTGACCTTTACCGAAAGCAGATCGAGCTTTCTCCCGCTCCGCTCGTTGCCGGAGGCTTAAGCGAAACACAGCTGTTCCATGTAAACAGAGATGTCTGTCACTGGAAAGTCAATATCAGAAGCTCTGTCATCTGAAGAAAAGCCCTTCTGTCTGCGTGTCACCAAATCTGCTGATAAATGGGCTGGTGAATAAAAAGGAAATTATAATAATTGGGGAAGCATAGTGAGAGGAAATGGGACAAAGAGCCAGACAAAAGAATCAAAGACTGGCAGATAAATAGAACAGAAAAGCAGAAAATAAGAGAGCAATCAAGTTTTCACCAACAAAGGCGAATTCTCAAGTTGACTCTTATTGCTTTCCTTTTTGTGCTTTTTGCCATTTTTTTATTTTGTCAGGTTACTATGGCAGCGGGGTGAATGCCATCATAGTCTTTGCTGCATGCTTTCTGCCAGACAGTGACCGAGAAGACTATCATGACATAATGGAGAACCTCTTCCTGTAAGTAACTAGGTGATGACTAACAAAGACATGCCTCTCATTTCACACTGACCTCCTACAATAATTATTGTTTTCTGTACTATTAGCAAAACACTGACTCATCCCTTAAAAGTGCAAACAGTTTACAGATGGTAGAGAAATGATCTCTACCATCAGACACAGTAACGCTCTAAACTTGTTTGTTCTCGGATTAAGATTTATGTACCGTTGCTAACATAGTTATAGTACGTTACACTAAATCATATTTCATTATTATTCCGAATTGGTAACACTTTATTTGACGGGGTGTGCATAAGACTGACGTGACATCTGTCAGGAACATGAAGGACTCTTCATGAATGTTTATGACTGATGTCATAAAGTCTCATTTGGTAAATGACACTTTTAATGCAAAGTTGGCTCTTTTAAAGGAATTTTAATGCAACTTTTAATGGAATTTTGCTTTAAACAAATTCTAAAATTACTGAATAATGCACAATTGACATTTTTAAATGACTTTGAATGCAACTCTTAGTTCAGTATTACATTAAAAGTGACATTATTTACCGAATGAGACTTCCTGACAACAGTCATAACCACTCATGCAGACTCCTTTATGTTCAATGACAGGTGTTATGTCATGTTTATGTTCATGTCGGTCTTCGAATAAAGTGTTACCCCATAATTTAAGTATAAATTTGATCTTTAAAGTAGATCAAATTTCATTACTATTCAAAAAAAAAATGTATTTGTGATCCTCAAGTGAGTGAATGGAAACACAAAAGCCCACAAGATAAAACAAAGATGCAGACTCTACTACAGCATCAAGAGCTGTTTTCCATCCAAACAGACTGAAAGGCTGTTGGCTCTGGCTCAGCTTGTTCAGTGACTTTGTGGTTTCTCACTTTGGACCGCAAACAACCGAAGACATGTCAGAGGTGGGAGGGGAAACTTGAGCTTTTGCAGAAACTTCACTCTAAAATCAAATAAACATAGCAAACCGTGTTGACGCTGATAAAAACATTCATCACAACTGAATCTTACAGGGCGATCTGGTTTTGCCTCAGCCGGATGAACGTCCTGGCTGTGTAAATGTCCCCAGAATGCAGCTTCCATCTTCCAGTGTGACCAGAGTTACTGTAAGGGTCTTTAAGACACAGTGGGACATTTTCAAATCCCCTATTATCGTAATTGTGCGGCGTATCCCAAGCTAATCCTGGCAAAATTGCAGCATAGGTGAAGGAAAAACAACAACAAAACAAAACAAAACAAAAAACTATTGGATCATAAATAAAAGGATTCTTTATTTCTATGAATGGAGCACATGTTGTGAACAAAGTTATATATCCCAGATGACATGTCTTAACAAAACCCAACCGAGATTAAACGTACAGTAATACACACATAAATGATAATACAGAGAGTTGACTCTCTTGGAAGATGAACAGTGCAAAGCAAATGCTAAACGCTGTTGTTTCCACACCACACGAGGCTGTGTCAACAGCTTTATTGTTTGCAAAGTAACGTTGCTGAATCACAGAGAGAAAAAGTCTCTCTGAATGAAGTGACAGGAATAAAGTTTGCTTGCTGGGCTTGTGGCTCCACTGTTGTTCTGGCTGAATTGCGTTTCATGCCTTCCACAGTGCAGTTTAGATCCCACAGGCTGTTCTGTGACAGATATTCAGAGAGCTGGCACGTTTCAAGAGTTTTGGACAGAAATGAGAGAAGGTATAAAGTGGCGTCTGCAGTTTTCCGTGCCAGATGGCTTAAAGTCTGATTCCGTGCAAGGGGGGGTCACTGTAGCTTTTGTGGAGAACCATGTGTGTCGGTGGGAGATGATCTCAGCGGAGTCACACAGCCGAGTCGATCGGCGGCGTTGGACCGCGAGGGCGTCGAGCAGGACTGAGACCAAAAGTCCGAGAAGTTAAAGGAGTCGCAGAGAAAACTCGCTGACGACATTTTCAACTTTACTTTCAAAGGGAGCCGCAAAGTTCCCCCCGCTGACTGAGAGAACGGAGGAGGTGGACGCAGAAACGAGGACGGAAAGTGATGGCGCTTCGTTATAATTTGAGTGCGGGGTTCGATTTCAAAGAAGGGACTTTTACGATGGAGCCTCCGAGATTGATGTTGAAAAGAGAAGATGAAGAAACGGGAAGCAGCTCATGAAGCAACACTTGTACCAATTTCTCGTCTCTTCTGACATCAGAGGAGAGAGATTTCAGCATCCTGCTGGTCGAGGTTTTCAGATCCACTGTAACACTTGTCTACTATTTCCTCATATATCCGCATTCAGGTTCAAGACAACAGCTGTTTTCTGGCTTTAAGATCTGGCCCAAAAGTAATGCACGTAAATGACAAGAAAAGAGAACGATCACACTGACTAAATAGATTAGCTACAAATTTTAGCAATACACGCCCACAGACTGCAATTAGTCTTCCGTTTCTTCATGAAGCCATTTGGTATTTAGCATTTCTAATTTAGTGCTGGAGTTTGATGTCGAGTTACGATCGCACGCCTCACTATGATCCTCAAATTTGCTGTGGCCCAAAATAATAAGTAACTGAACGTTATGAAAACTTTGCCTCACGGTCACCATGTAATTGTTTGAATTTACGGCAACAAAATACGTGTGTTTCAGCTATGTGATCAGCACGCTGGAGCTGATGGTGGCAGAGGACTACATGATTGTTTATCTGAACGGAGCCACGCCCCACAGGAGGATGCCCGGCCTGGGTTGGCTGAAAAAGTGCTATCAGATGATTGACAGAAGGTGCGTCCAGTTGTCGTCCTTCTGAAATCTGAGGCTACTGGCATTGCATTTGGTTTAAAGCTGTACTGTTTGTTCTGCGTATTTTGAAGAAGTTAATGTGGAAATGTGCTCAGTTGGACAGGCGTGCCTAACACTGATTTGTGCTTAGGCTCAGGAAGAATTTGAAATCCTTCATTATCGTTCATCCGTCATGGTTCATCAGGACTGTTCTGGCCATCACCAAACCCTTCATCAGGTAAATGTTTGACACACTTGGAGTCTGGTTGAATGTGTGTTTCATCTCGGCGTAAAACAATTTAGCAGCTACTTTTGGAGGACAACTTTTTGTCTGTAGAATTATTTCCAAAAAAAAAAAAAAAGCGTACATTTTTGATATTATTTGAATGTGCTTATAGAAGTTATATGATTCATATCTTTGAAGAGTTGGATGTTTTTGTTTTAAATAAACAGAAAACCCCAGTGTTACGTCACAGTGCTTTCTTGTTTAAAAAGGTATTTTATTTCAAAAATGTCTGTTTACTTCTCGCTCTGAAAAACAATGGAAAGGCTAGATGTGATTTATTTATGCTTTATACTTTTCATGATTTTGTTTTCCCCGGAGTGCAAAACAAAATCATGTATACTTGATGTGATTTTTACACTTTTTAACACTGATATTAATGTTAAAGGTTTTAAGAAATACCAGCTGCATGAGCTTTTTTAGATTTGGTTCTTCTGTGTCATCAAAGCGAAAGCAGTGATGAACTTCTTTACTTCAAGCCAGTCCATGTCTGGTCAGAACAGCGCGGCAGGTCTTCGCCTCAAAAATCTGAATTTATGCCTTAAGGCGAGACAGAAATGATGTCCAAATTCCTTAGCATCATGAGATTATGACCAAATAAATTTTCTCACTTTTAACAATAAACAATGAGATGTTATCATGACAACAAGGTAAACGATAGCTTAAACAGGTTGATGTTTAATATAGACTTATTTTTGTTATATTTTTGGTGTGAATTATGCCATGGGTCTAATGATGTGAAGGCTTTGTGCTATGCGGCACAAATACTGCTTGAAATTATTCACAACATGAAACATACTTTTTTAATGTCTTTCCTCACGCACTTTGGTAAATGTGCACATAATTTCTCCTGCTTTCAGCGCCAAGTTCAGCAGCAAGATCAAGTATGTGAGCAGTTTGGATGAACTGCGGGAGCTAATCCCAATGGACAGCATCCAGATCCCAGAGTGCATCATTAAGTGAGTCCCTCTTAGCCCCTGAGTGCAACTCCCAGTCTCATCCACTGCAAACCTGATTTGTGCTAATGGCTTCGTATTCATCTTGTTATTTGAACTCCCACCTCTAGACTCGACAAGGAACTGAAGGAAGCGGCGGAAAACTCCAAGTAAGCGTTGGCTGTTTTTTGCATCTCACCGCCCTCCTTCGCGGAGGCGGTGGTCCCCCAGTCTCGGTGTTCACCCTTGGCTGGAGTGTTCATTTATCAGATTGGAGGCTTCTCCTGGATGAGGACCAGTTTTTATTTGGCTGCGTTTCCAATTACACCGGCAAGACACGGAAAAACAAAAAGAGAGTCGCTAAAGACGCTAAACGCTTTGCTTTTATCCAATTTGTCATTACAGTAAAACAAACGAGCCAGTCTTTATTGCACGTAGATCTATAGCTCTGATAATAAATGTATAACCAACAGATCCAGACATCACAAACTAATCACTCGCTGCCTAATTGTGTAACGAATCATAAATTGCGCAGGCCTCCAAATTCCCTGCATGGAAGCATATTACAGCAGTAAATCGTCCTCTAACGACGTCTCCCATTTGTTTCTTCTGTCAAGAATAAACAGCTTCCTGCAGGGAACCGAGCCGACAGCAGTCAGCAGACCAGAGTAAGTCCTCAAAGATGTTAAAAGTTCACACACAGAAGACAAATGGCCACACGTCTGTTCTCTGTCACACACACATAAACACACCCATCCTAAATGGTCTACTTTGTTTGTTGTTGTTTTTTTTTTTTTTTTCTCCATCTTCACAGCAGAAAAGACCAGGCCGGTGCCAGCAGCTCGTAAACCAGAGCATCCTGAATTGATGGGTCGCCTCAAAAGTAACTGCGATGAACGGGTCAAGCTTGAAAAGTGCTGCTTGCTTGCGTTGTGTGCGTGTGTCGGTGTTTTTCCTCTCAGACACTGGAGTTCAACTTAAAGACAACCTGCTGTAGTTCCTGTTTAAACTCTGATCAATTTTAACTGTAGCATCTGCTGCACTGTACGCCTTGCAGCTTAGATAAACCCGTAGTCGAGTGTGCGCGACGCTCGCGAGCGTCAGCAGAGTAGCATCAACGTTAACTTGGTGGTCAAAATGGTAATGCGATCACACGGCACACCTCAAGAATTCAGTTTCGGAGACTTGTGTTTTATTCATGTGCATGAAAAGCAGCAAAGCAATAATGCCACGCCTTTTTGTGGTTACCCTGATCTTTAGAAACGAGAGGCGACTTTTTGTGTCAGCTGTTTTACACGACAAGGGACCAGAGGACGGCAGAAAAAATTAAAATAAAACCTTGTGCCATAGTTTATGACCGACTTGCAGTTGAGTCACTTAATCTTGTATCTTGTCCTGAAAGTGCGGAATAAACATACATATAGATATTTAAACTTTATAGTGTCAATCTAAGAGCCAAGCAGGGGTAAGTTCAATATAAAATCAATCACATTGTACTGTGGACACAAATGTGTGTGTGTGTGCGCGTGTGTGTGTGTTTCAGCACTTGCTGGATCCTCAGACAAAACCTCAAATGACCTTAACGATGGGATGTCAGCGAAGCACAACGTCTCATCAGTGTGTGTCCATATGCATGTGTGTATTTGTACATCAGTGCATGGTCCCCACGTCACAGAACTGGTGATCCGAACTCGTGTCTTAATGATTGTGCAAAAAAAAAAAATGAAGAAATGCTGTCTATTGATTCAATAAAAAAGTGATTTATAGCCTGCAGGCCGTTTTGAGCCACGTCTCGTTTGTGAGTTAAACCTTAAGGGCTTGTTAAGATCATTTCAGAATCACTTTTTTTTTATTTACTTGAGTGATGCATTTCCAAATTCAAAATTTTAATGGTAAACAAATAACAGTACAAGAAGGAAAACAAGCAAATCAACTTAAGCAACACCACAAACAAATGACAGAGTGAAAGAAAAAACTGGCAAACATCAGTGATTTATGAGAGGTCTTAACTGTTTCAGAAAATTATTTGCATACTGATTGTAAGAGATAAAATCTGGATCGTCTCCATGGTTTTAATGTATAAAGGATGTGCTCACAGCCAGCTTCTAAACTTGTGTAGATCTAATCTCAAACATCCAACACCAGACGCACCACGGATTTTATAAAGTCATGATTTTCAAAACAAAAAGGAAAAACATTTGTACAAAATAAAATGTGTACTGAGTTTGTTACATCGACTGTAAATCACTACACACAACATGATGCTTATTTCCGGTTTTGCAGCGCTACTCTGAGAAATGCATCAAATTTACATTTGGGTTTTCTTGTGCCTAAATGGGGTCCAGGGTTCGGTTCCAAACCTTTACTGCACATCGTCCACCCCTCCTCTGTTTGCCCATTTCCTGCTACTGAAGGCCACTAGTGCCACAAAATCAGAAAAACAAACGATAAATAAAAACTAGATTGGTCAAAACAAGAATTGGGAGGTCAAGACGCAAAGAAAAGTGGAAACGTTAATTTGCCTTTAGCAGCAGAAACGACGCATTTGACGTTTGATAACGGCCTTTATTATCTCTAAAGATGCTCAATACTAAAAGAAAGCTATAAACAGTCACCAAATGACTGCTTGCGATCCCCTCTAACCTTTCTGCGCTGCAGGACATAAATGTAGACTGATGACAGTCACATGCGGCACCACAGAAATGAGGAAACCAGCATAACATGTCCGCTGTAGGCATGGTAAATATGGATTTATTTCTGAAGCACATTTCATTATGTGGATGGATAGCAGTCATAAAATGCTGCTCATTATAAATAGCTTCTCACGTCTCATTTGTCTGAGCTCATTGAGTGAAGGATAAATAGATCTGTCCCTGAGGGCAGAGCGAGATTAACAGTACAGAGGAGAGAAATAGGAAGAGGCAGAAATGTCTAGAAGAAAAACAACAGAAGAGTGTTCTCTTATCGCTCCTGGTGCCTCATCTGAACCTGTAGCTCTCGTCGTCGTACTCTAGGTCGTCCTCGTTGTCGTCCCCCAGCTGTCCGTACCGAAACTTCCTGTACACCGTGCCGTCCTGGCCCATGTAAACGATGTCCTCGTCGTCGTCGTCATCGTCGTCGAAGTCGTCGTCCTTCTTCCCAGAGCGACGCTTACCGATGTCGACGAGCTCGGCCTCCTGGAAGCGGCCTCCGGACGCGGAAGAGGCGGAGGAGTAGCCGCCGCTGTATATATTGCCGCCTCTGAACCCCCCGCCGGAACCAAGCTTTTTGTAGCCGCGGGGCGGGAGGTCCGAGGGGCCGCTTTTGGAACGGGAGTGCCTGACGAGGAAGACGACGCCGATGAGACCCAGGACCAGCAGGATGGAGGCGATGATGAAGATAGTCAGGTTCCCTCTAGACTCCTCTTCCTCTTCGTTCCTGAATGCCAAGTTTGTGCTGAGGATGCACTGGCCTGGGAAAAACAAAACAAATATAAACAAATGCAAATAAATAAAGCTATAATGACGTGTTTACTGTGGTGTGAAAAAGTATTTGCCACCTTCCTGATTTCCAACGTTTTTTGAATGTTTGTCGCCTTTAAGCGTCTTAGAACATCAAACCATTTGTACAATTAGTCAAAAAAAATATACATGTCAACACAAAATGCAGTGTTGCAATTGTAAACCCATTCTGAATATTATAATGCACAGATAAAAAAAAAAAAATCACATAATACCCCTCATCCCACACAATAGAGAAGGTTTGTCATTGCAATGTGACAAAAAAGGTTTAAGGACTATAATTAATTTTCCTATTGATTGAAGCAAAGTGCTCTGCATGTAAATTAAAGCAGCACTCTCTAAATTAAGCACAAGGATAATTAGTCACAGATATACAGATAGATGAGACCTACAGCTAAGCTTCACGTGTCGATCATTCACGTCTGTTACGCAGCCGCGACTCCCCGTTTTGCACTTTTCCAACAACCGTCGGTTTCCTGTAGCTAACCTCGAGTCTCGGTGCAGTTACAACAGTCCTGCTTTGGCGTTTCCGTGCCCTTCCGCTCCCCATCGAGGCGGCAACACAGCAGACAACGCCCGCCTGCTTCCAGGATCGCCTGAGCAGAACAGGAAGTGCAGCTGGACGGCCCCGGCCCCCGACACTCCTGGCAGGAGTCGTCGCAGTCTTCGCACGAGGCGTCCGATTCCTGCTGAGGGACGGAACTGGTTGAAGCAAGGCGTAGCTTTTTCTTTTCATTCATTATTTTTTTAATTTTTTTTTTATTTTTTATTTTTAGCTCGTATTGTCAAGCTTCCAAAGCGTTCTTTAAAGATCTGAGTAGCAGCTTCTCTCCATGAGTCAATTAACATGCATCGGTACCTATCAAACAGTCTCAATCAGCAACCTCGCAGCAGGAGCAGGGCGATTTATTTAGAAAATGAGTCACTGCAATAAATTTCACTCTGCTGTTTGAGTCTGCTTCGGGTAGAGCGAGGAGTCTGTTTGAATCACATTACATGGTACCTGAGGCCCAAACATTAGCGATTATTTTGGTGAAGTACTAGGGGAATCTATTTTTAATTAAAAAAATAAATAAAATTAATTTTAGTGAAATTAAAGCCTGGAAAAGTGAGGTTACCTTTATAACGGGGTACTGGCCAATATCGCACATGGACTCACACCGTCCGTCTGACAGCAGGTAACCAGGGAAGCATGAGTCACAGGACTGGGAGGCTTTTCCTGCACACACACATTCATTGAAAGGGTAAACAAGGTGATCCTCTATATTCTAGATCTTAAGAAAAATCGCAGAATTCCAGCCTTTAATGAGTAATTTTGTTGATAACCCCTATCAGTTCAGTAATAACACTTGTATGTCTTCAGTTTTGTACTGCGGGTGTTCAGAATTGTCAAAATACCAGTTAAAACGAGTGCAACGCACTGCAAAAGTTCTCACAGACCCTGAATGTTTTCCCACATTGTGGCACATTGCAAACACAAACTTCTAGCAGAAAATTGTTGCCTTATTTCCAGCAATTTTTTTTAATAAGCTGATATCTGAAAAGTGTGGAATGCATGTATACATTTTCAGCCTGTAGTGAGACAAAACTTTGTAGAAACACTTTTTGCTACTATAGCGACAAGAGTTTCTGGCTGATTCCCGACCAGCTTCGTACATCTGTTTCCTTAACATTTGGTTCAGTGCAAAGTATTTGAGTATGGTAGTGAAAATATCACACTAACGAAATGTTCTTTTATTATAAAGTAAAAGCACATGGGAAGTTGGCTGGAGCTACACACAGGGCAATCGCAGAGGTCATGTTACATTGGAAAGAAGAATGGCCGGAAATTCGGTCTCTACAAAGACTTTTACCAGCAGTAGCAGCTAAATTTATTTGGGAAAAGATTAAATGTAATTTTCCTCGTTCCACAAATGTACTGCCTTATGATGGTTTCATGAAATCCCAACACTCTACAGTTTGTGTTTGAGCACTTTTCAGAGGGTGAGATCATTGGTCAAGACACAGTAAATCTTTCCTTTTACTACACAGTATCCTTTACGCCAGTCGGATTGTCAGTTTTTGTCATAAAGCAAGTTAATTTGTGATTGTTTGAAAATGAACCTCTTGTTCATTTCTTTATGGTGCAGCTTAGATGCACAGTTTGTACAGGACTAAACCTTATCAGACTACAAAAGCCAGGAAGATCTTCACTATTGTACACTCAGTCTGTTTCTCCTTGAGTCCCTTTTAGTCTGTGCTAAGCACTGAATGTTTGGGTCGTACCACGAGCCTTAGTGCTCCGAGGATTCGCTGACAGCTAGCAATTTGCATGCCAGTTATGCAGACTATTTTGCTGATGCTATCGCATTATGATTAGGAACTGAACTGCTCCTAATGTTGCTCACTTTTTGACAGATGCCTTTGTGCAATCATTATGATTCACTTCAACTGTCAGCGGTATAATTGTTTAAGTAATTCGTTGCCTATTTTCTGGATCATTTGTAATATTCCAAAGTGGTGCAAGCTCAGTTTCACACGAAAATATGCAAAAACCCAGTTCTTTCATTTCTGTAAATTGTATTTTCTCTGTGTGTGTGTGTGTGTGTGTGTGTGCGTGTGCGTGCGTGTGTGTGCGTGTGTGTGTGTGTGTGTGTAATCTATGACCCACTTATAGTAAAACGTTTTTCTGTCTATCTTAAACATTTTCTTGCTGTAAGCTCACGAAGATTAAAAAAAAAAAAAATGATGTACAAGATGTAACAAATCTCGCATGTTCCGTTTTAAATCAGGTGAGGAACGGACAGAAACAGGAGGCCTAAATGCCAGTAGGAGTGATTAGTGGATCTAATTAATTAAATGCCCTGAAGCTGTAAGGGAACTGTGACTGGAGGAGGAGAAGAGGGAAAAGTAAGCAAAGAGTAAGTAAAACTTTGTTTTTATAGCATCTTTCAAGATGTAGATCACAAAGAACTAAACACTGAAAACCCCTTAAAAAACCAAACTAAGTACACAGAATATTTAATGTGAAGCAATTGTAAAAGAAAATCTGAATAAGTAGCTTTTTAAATGCTCGATAGAATCCAGTTGCCTCGAGCTAAAGGGGGAGAGGTTTCCAGAGTCCTGGGGCGACTGCTGAGAAGGTTGTGTCGCCTTTAATTTTCAGTCTCGGCACAACCAGCAGGCCTTGGTCACATTGCCTTAGGGACGTGAGCACTGGGAGCCCTTTTAAATGACAGCTACGATCTTAAATTGTACTCAGGAGTTGATGGGGAACCAGTGCAGCTGGACAAGTAGCAGTGTGATATGACAGATAAGGGCTGAAAACGGGGAAACGCTGTAAATGTGACCACACGTAGGATAAAGAAAGAAAGAAATATATAGAAATATATACCAGGCTTTCAGGGCTGGTATTTTTCTCAGATAGACGCAATGATATTAAAAGTCAGAAAACCTAAATACAAGTTAAAAGGTACAACTTGTAACAAAGATCCTTTGTTACTCAGATTGTAACAGAGGATCTTAGATCTTGTAGGTTTTGGGTTTCTTGTGCTTCCACTTGCAGATTACCTTCAAGGTGACCACAAAAGAATTTGGTCAAGTTTAGATCCTTACTTAGAAACTTTTGCAGAAATACTTTTTCCAGCTTATCTTTCAGGACTTAAGTGTCTAGAACTCTGGCGAGTCTATCAACATGTGAATGTAAAAAATGATCTACAGATAACTTACAGTGACTCGAAGTTAAATTAAAAATTAAAACCTGCTGGCCTCTTTTTGTTGCTTCCTCCAGACTTAGCAAAGCTAGATTATCAGATGATAGTACAAGAATTATATCGCCAATTCTTTTTAAGTTTTTTTTTAACGTTTGGAGTTGAAAGAATATTTTCACAACAAATCTTTTTTTTTTTTTTTTGTTTTTTGTTTTTTTTGCATCCTTCCTGCTTCCTGCTGTGGAGCGTCTTCAGCTCAGAACCTCCGGCTGTGAAGCACACGTGGATCTCTGAAAGTCGGTAGCGATGAACTGTCCACAAATTGTCAAAGAATATACCGAGTATGATTTTGTCTCCTTTCTGATCTCCAGGAGGAATGACCATTTAAAACAGAGGAAATCAGGTGAAGTGTGAGTGCAGACAGAACCACCATCCAAACGCAAAGAAGAGGAGGAGCAGAGCGAGAAACACAAGTGGAGAGACTTTGACCTAATGTTTTTCACCATATCTTTATGCTCTAATGCCAATTTTCGTTCTTTTGTGCTTTCAGTTGCTCCTTTTGCTTAATCTGGAAACTTTAATAGCCATTTTGCCCATGGTTGAATTATGTTAAAAACGAGGGTAAAACGAGGTGCAGACCAGTTTGTTGTTATAAAAACAGAATAGTTTTGAAGTTCGAAGAAGTTAAAATTGGCCTGGTCTCCCTAAAAAAGTGGGGAAGGCAAATTTATGCCTCCGGTGGTTATAATTGGCTTTAGTCTGACAGCAATTCGTCTGTCAGCTTATGTACAAAGCTCAGTTTTAATGGTTGGGGGGGGGGGGAAACAAAACATGTTCTGTTTTCTATTCTTTACTGAGTTTTTCATCTGTTTGATTCAGTGGGGAATTCTGGATGCCAATCTCCATTAACACCTGGGCCCAAAAAAAGGCATTTTAATTTTTACAGAAAAGCCTCTTCTAAAAATCGCTCACGGGAATGTTTCAGGAGAGATTTTTATTTTCTTTCTAACTTTCGCTTAAGGACAACACACTTTTCCCAAATTCAAACTGTAGGTGGATGGATCTGGATGAATGACTGGATGGATTGTTTAGACATGATCTATTTTCTACATGAATTCTTGTGAAAATGAAAATATTCACAGCAGTGCTTCAACAAATTAGCATGCTCAACTCAGAACATTTGAGGTTCAACTGTATATTTATATCCATCCTTTACTATAAAGGTAATGAAATGGTTGCTCCAATTAGCAAGAGCTTCCTGATTTCAGAAGTTAAAAGTCGGTGGCAGAGGTGTAAAAGACAATAGAAATGGCCAGATGTGTTTTCATTAATGAAGGTCTGGTTCCACTAAAACAATTATTTACTATGACATACTGTAGGGAAATTAAAAAGAGCCGCATACCAATCAAACCATTAGATTAGGTTTTGGTTTACATTAGTGTGTCCAAATAAGACCCCCTTGACATGTGGGACTTCACTAAACTAACAATTTCCCATTTGGAGGCCACTGAGAATGATAAAGTATTCTAAATGTTTTTTTTTGTAATATTACTTAACAAAAAGACTTTAAAATAGATGCATGTACCAGAGCATGCTCTGCAGCCAGCGTTGCAGGGTTCGCAGGTCCTGTGTGCAGGGTCGTGATGGTAACCCAGAGGACACGACGGCAGGCAGCGGCCTTCTTTCCGCAGGTAGACGAGGCCCGGAGCGCAGCTCTGGCAGCCGTCCTCGCCGCCCTTAATGCACTCGCTGCAACTCGGGTCGCACTTCTCACAAATCTTTGAGTCAGGGTTTCCATAGTGACTGGAGGACAGATGGCGAAAGTTATGATAGATTAGATTCAATTAAATGAAATGAGGTTAGAGCTTTCCCACGGGAAATTCCCTTTCACAGCCTCACATATAGTTAGACTCATCCCGCGCAACCAAGATATGACAAGGAAAAACAAACAACAGAGGGAATGCAGTCATAATGAAAATCCTCAAGTCACTGATGAGGGCTGTAGCGTCGTCCGCGCGCATCTCTGATGGTATGTAGCCTCCGTATCCTGTTTGCTTTCACTTGGGTATTTAACTGCACATCAATTTTCCGCCACATTAATTTTGTCCCTCTCAGTTACTGCGCTGGGCCTCATAAAGGAACATTTAAATCCCAAACTAAATTAGAATGCAATTAAAGAAACCTGTCTGGTGATCTTTTAGCGTCCACAATGACATTTCGCGTCCGGGCTGATCGTTTATTAAGAACGACGCTAATGAACGAGCAGGTCAGCACGACAGTGAGCGGGTTCAGCTACCCGTGCTGGCACGTCTTCACACACTCCTTGACCTCTCGGAACAGGTGGGCTTTGCAGGTGAGGCACTGGTGGCTCTGCTTTCCGACACAGGACTGACAGGAATCGTGGCATGGCTTGCATTTCGACTCCTCCTCGTAGTAGCCCGTTTGGCATTCGTCCACACAGGTGCCATCTGCAACCGACACACACATACACATATTGCAAAAGCGCTAGACCTCTGTGAATGAACTCAAATCAAACTGGACTCACTGAACAGGAGGTGTCCCTGATTACAGCTCAAGCAGTGGGTTTCGGTTGGACCTGAACACCTGTAGCAGTATTTATGGCAAGGATGGCATTCCCCGTCCTCGTCTGCGTACTGGCGAGGCGAACACTTGTTGGCCAATGGGAGACAGCGGTTGTAGCCGTCCAGCCTTTGACCCGTCCTGCAGCTGGTGCAGGAACCCATGTGGGGCCCAAAACATGTGAGGCATGATGCGTCACAGTCTGGGAATATGAAAGTAATAATTACTCAATCAAAGGATGTCATCAGTCCATATGGCAACTACGACGGGGTATGTAAAGCCTTACATATGAAGGGGATTTACAGTCAGAATTCAATATTCGAAGGTTTTCAGCATTCTGTCACCTTACAAATACAAACGTCAATGTTTTTCACGGGTATTTTCTAAAAGGATTTTGTGAGACTGTGTTTTTTTTTATTTTTATTTTTTATTAATAACAGGTGTGGAATCAAAACCCAGATGGACGTGTCGAGTACCAATAACATACGGGCCGACCGCCACCTCTGCTGCACACGCAAACCACAACAAAGCAGTGCAGAGCTGTGAAAAACACATCGCTTGCTGTTCAGAAATATGTTTTTTAAAAAATATAATCTGAACACTTTTATTCACACTATGAAGTAACACCCCAGAAAGTTAAGGGATAAAGTTGGGGAGACATTTTAAACAGGTTTCAAAACAACATCTCCAATCTTTTATTCAAAATTAGACAGAGCATGGCACTGGCTGACAACCTAAAGATAGTAGGGACAAGAAGAAACTAGCAACAAACTGTCACCCTAAACACACAACCCCACAGTAAAACATGGTGATTACAGCTTCATGTAGGTATGTTTATTTTAGCAGCGACAGGAAAAGTAAAGGGCAGATGGCCAGGGCTAAACACAGATCAATCCTGAAAGAAAACAAGTTCATTCACATAAAATCTCTGTAAATTAAAATGGAGTTTGTGATTCCGAAAGAGACCGAATTTGACGAGGTTTAAGGGATACTTTTTCAAGGCGCTGCGTACTTATTTACTACACAACTCACCCGACAATTTTTACTGGTCGTGGTTTAAAAATACCCTCTGTGTGCAATATATTCTGTATCATAGCAGTTTCGCAGCACAGCAGTGCTTTTCCCTTTAAATATATTCCTACTGGCAGATCCTTTCAGTAGCAACTAAAGTAGGCATTGCCTACATTTTTTTTCCTTTCAGGTATACACCATCCTCTGTGTTTTTTGGAAAAAAAAAAAAAGAAAAAAAAGAAAACAAAAACAAAGCCAGAGCGGTGTGTCTTCCTCCAGGGAACTGTCAGTGGTATCACTATGCAGTTCCAACGTTTGACAGCTGCCTGTTAACCGTCGGAAAAGGGTTGCTATTTTAGTCTGAGCCATCGTCGAGAAACACACTGAGGCAAAGTAGAGAATATAATTGAGGGTATGCATGAAGGGTGCACTTCGGGCAGAAAACTCAGTTGCAGAGGTGACAAATGACTTTGGCGTACTTTGAGTCGCAGCAAAAATGTTAATTAGACGAGGAGATTTTCCTGCAAATGCATCCATTTGAAGTCCTCTCTCCTGAAAAGCCTTTTGCGCAAATGTGCGACGCGATGTTTTGCATCGACTTACCTATGCACTCTCCTGTAACTGCATTCCTGTACGTGTCCGAGGGGCAAGGTGCCAGACAGCCCCCGTTGTGCAGGACGGCCTCCGGGTCGACGCAGGCATCGCAGTCATTGCTGTCGGGGCCGTCGCAGAGAGCACAGTCGGCGTGACAACGCAGACACTCCCCTGCTTCGTCGTCCTCAAAGAACCTCTCTGGGCACTCCGGCACACATTGGCCTTCGTGGAGAAAGTGGTACTCCTCGCAGCCTGCAAAAAAAAAGAGGATGACTTTCCAAATAAATCCGTGAGCAAAAATTACATGTCTGATATTTTTTTTTTTTAAGAGAGAGCAAGTTGAAGAAACATCATCATCTGTCACACATGAAAAAAAATGTCCTTTTTTCATATTTTTTAAGACGAAAAAAGGACATCTGTATATTTTGATTTTATTAGATAAAAAAGGATTAAAAAAAATAAAAAATAAACTTATTATGAACAAAATCTGAAATTTTACTTTCTAGCTCTATAAAAGCTAAAGTTAAAAATGAGTTCCTACAAATTAATGTCATGTTTCCACACCTGTGCATTGTCCAAGGGGGTCACAGTCCTGACAGGCGGGTGGGCAGCGACGGCACTCCTTGCCCTGGACAACATGTGATGGAGGACACTCCTCCACACACTGGTGATCATGCAGGAGGAGAGGCTCGTCGCAGGTCAGGCAGTGAGTGGCATTTTTCTCACAGGACGCACAACCAGCCGCACAGCTGAGACACAGCTGGCCTGCAGAATAACCCCTGCAGAGATTTAGACGGATGTCAGTGGGCCGATGGTGAAAAAAAATAAACTAAATAATAAAAAAAATCACATTGATTTTTATTATGTGTTTTGGGGAGGTACACTCATTATATTGAAATTTTATGTGACAGACCCATGAAAGAGTGCGTCCCTGTGAAATAAAAAGGATGATGCGTTGTTTTCCAAAACATTCTAAAAATGCAGCCTCCCTGAGCCTCTGCTTTGCAGAACCACCTTCTTCTGCAGGTCTTTTGCTGTTTGTCTCTACCAGTTTTGCGAATCTGGAAATGTACATTTTTGCTTCTTTTTTTTGTAAAATACTTAAAGCTTAGTCAGATTAGATTAACAGAGTGTGAGCAGTAATATTTAAGCTGCCACAGATTCTCTGGTATGGACTATTCTAACACATGAATACATATATATATATATATATATATATATACACACACACACACACACACACACACGTCTTTATTCAAACCATTCTGCTGTGGTCTTTGCTGTACATTCAGGGTTTCTGTCTTGATGAACACGGTCAACCACGACTTTCTTCTGGGCACCACACCACGGCTTAGTATGTCAGAAACAAATCTGACCAAACAAACCTGCAGTCTGGATCTTTACACAAAACTCTTGGCTATTTCCATAGTTACTGATCTCCCCTTTTGTGTCTTGGTTGGTTTGAAATTCTGCCACATGGCATCTTGAGATGTTTAAAGAATTGGATGCTGATTTATGATACAATTCTGCTTTTAACAACTCTGCAAATTTGCTTCTGTGTTCTTTTGTCTTCATAATCCTCTAAAAAAAGCCTCTTATTACTTCACAGAACAGCAGTAAATTAGGTGACTGCTTAAAGTAATTTAATGTACTGGATTGTTTTAGCTGTTTTGGAATAAAGGGGATTGAAAACAAATGTGTTCTACACTTTTCTTTTTCTTTTTTTTTTGTAAAAAAAACAAGCAAAAAAATGTTGCAAACTGTTTATCATTCTGCTTCCACTTCGCAATTTTCCACGTTTACGCATTGGTGTGAAATCCTAATAAAAGTCAACGAAGTCTGTAACGATAACGAGACGAAAGTGCGTTTGAGTACTTCTACGAGACAATTTATATTCCGACTGTGTTTATTCTCCTGCATCAGCAAAATTATATCTCTTCAGCATCATCCTTAACTCAATGAAAACGCCTGGAAAATAACATGTGTTGAGGAGAATGAAGCTACACCCATAAATTGTTGTGTTTTGGTTTCATTTATTATACTATTTGACTTCTATTGCATATGAAAAGATCAAAGAATCTGTCTTAAGTGCTCCTGGGCTACACAAGCAAATGGACGTGCACCATTTACTCCCACAGCTCTTCAATAAAGAAGACAACTAATAATTTATCAAGTCAAACACGAGCCTGACTGTGTGTGGAAATGTGGTAGAATTTGAATATGATAAGAGCTGCATGTCTAAACCAGACCTGTCAGTGCTAATGGAGCGCTGGGAACTATGTCTATGTCTGGGAACATCACAGTTTAAGGACCGATAAGATAGGGAGAAAAAAATGACAAAAAAATATGTCTGCACACGTGAATTAAATATCGATTCTGATGTAAATACACCATATTACTTCCTGCAAACTTAATTTTTTTTTTTTTTACAAACGGATAAACATCAGCTGTCAAGCAGAGCAAGAGCGATAATTGTGAGCGCAGTTAAATGAGTCAGAAATTAAGCAGCAACAGGACACATTCCTGACCTGACACACTCTGTAACACACTGTCCGTTCTGCAGGAACAGCGGAACGCGGCGCGAGCTCTGACAGCGGCTGCAGCGCCGAGCGTCGGCGCACAGCGAGCAGCCCTGAGGGCAGGCCTCGCACACGCCGCTCAGTTGGCTGGCGAAGAAACCCGCAGAACACTTCGACACACATGTCTGCTGCATGGTCAGAAATCTCCCTGCAGCAAAAAGAGCTGGATGTAACGTGTCGCAACGGTTAAAACGTGAACCTGCAGACGCGGCACCGAGAGGTGATTGACAGACCTTTCCCACATTTGGTGCACTGGTTTTTCTCCGGTCCGGAGCAGAATTCACAGGATGGGTGACAGTCTTCACATACCCCATAATCTGAAGGGAAAACAAAGCAGAGATTACGGCGGTACACTCGTAATGAAGTGACTTTTTGTTAGAAAACAAGAGGAAGCCGAGTCCTGATCCAGGACCGTCATAGTAACTTAATGTGGATTTAGGAAAATGACTGTCAACAGAAAAGAAACTCACACAATTTAGGCATGAAACAGATTGTCATATTTATTATGTAACATCTTAGATTAATTTTAAACAATGACAAACTCAACTATTATGTGTTAAGGCATAACCTTCTGTAGCTTTATGTTTAAGATACAGTTTTTAATTGGTAAAAGGTCTATTAATCTGTTGAAAATCAGTTTTTCCAAGGCAACACCATGTTGAAAGTACCTCACTTAAGCACTGAGTTCATTTCAGGCACCAGGTGACACCTTCCTCCAGATTGGTAAAGTACATAAATGCAAAGCATCAGACAAACTTCATTTTTTGTGCTTACCTTGGTAAGCTCAAAAAAATGGGCTACAAGGTTTTATTCAAAGAAAACCTTGGGCTATAAAATCCATTCATACATACATTTTTATGGAGTGGAATCCAACACAATACACTTTCATCAATTTCAAAAGGAAGCCTCGGATGCGGAAGTTTGAATTTATCGCTGATTTTTGGAAATCCAAGCATGGTCACACATACACACACAAAACGCGTCTTGTGTGAATGAGGTTATATTTCCCTCACTAGCTTGACCACACTCTTTGAAGTCTCTTGGCATAAATATGATTGGACTTGACCACTATTCTTGGTGCAGATCAGTAAAATTATGTGAGTTCCTGGTTCCTAACTTGCATTTAAAGATAGTCCCTGAATGTTATGGTTCAGGTTAGGCCCATTCTAGTGTATCTTCTCCATTCAGGAACACTCAACTCTCATGCTTTGGACTCGATTGTGATTTAGAAAATAAATATGTTGCATGTAGAGTTGTCATTAGTTTCCTATCCATAGCTTCCTGTTTTGTGTTGGAGAGGCTGGCCTTTTCTTTTTTGTGTTTTCTTTACTTCCTGTTTTCTTCTGCAATTTGTGTCATTTTATTCTCTCTGTCTTTGTTCTCTGATTGCACTCTCAGCTGCTTCCACAGCTCATTTATCCCATCTGCTTCTTGTTCCACTCATCATATCTCTTTGGTGTATTTCACGTTGGTTCTTAAGTGACAGCTGGCTCATCTGCTCCATACTGCTCTAGTCTGTCATCGCCGTCCCTCCACATTCCTGGCTTGTATTTAGATTAATTTAGTTTTATGACCACATTCTTATGTTTATGGATATTTGGACCTTGGACTTTGTTTTCTTTTTGTATTATTAAGCATCTTTGTGTTTCTGCTCTGCCTCTGCCATCATTTTGGATGAATTTTTGTTCTCTACACCCACTACCTCTTCACTGCGTCCAAGTGTAAAATGCTGAGCTGAGATGAAGTCAGAGAATTCGGAAATAGTTCTCCTGCTGCTTGTATCGCTGGAATCAAATAGCCCCATATCATGATGCTACCACTACCATGCTTGAAAGATTGCTACCCTCTTTTTAAGTGTAAAACTTTGACTCCTCCAAGGATATTTTTTTATTACTGTAGCCAAACGATAAAATGTATCACTCTTTTTTTAAAGAGCATTTTTATTCTGCAACAAGAAATTTGCTAATTTAAAAGAAGTATTAGAATAAATGAAATAAAATAAGACATTCATTGCCATGCTGAGTGTAAGTCAACTTTTCTTTTTAATCAGAACTGTATTTTTAACCTTTAAGTTACCTGTGCAGTTTTGTCAGAGTTATAAAAGCTCTTATAATTAAGAGTGCCCGCCTCACACTCATTTTTCTGTTGTTTCAAAGTTCTCTATGGAGGGAACAAAATGTGCAGCATATACAGTCAATTATTATAAAGTCCATCTGTTCGACATTTGTTCTGTTCCGAGTCCGTACGGTGGTACGGGGTTCAGGGACGGTGGCACACAGACCAATTACCCTCCGCTATTTCATTCCTGCCCCTCTGAAAGTGGCCAAATCCCTGCTTCATTAAGAGCAGACAGTCGGATTAGCGGAATATAAGTTATTAGTCTCACCGTTGAGAAAGGTCTTAATGGGACAGACCTCGCGTTCCGGCACGCACTCCCCGTTTGCGAGCGTCCTCCCCTCTTCACACGAGAGACAGTCTCCGTTCTCCGGGCCGCTACACGTGGCGCAGTCCGGGTGACACTCTTCACACTCGTTAAGGTCTTCATTGCCGTAGAAACCATCAGGACACACCGAGACACACTGCCCCTCTGGCAAGAGAGGGTGAGAAGATTGTACTTTGTGAGACAAGAGCTGCATGTAGCCCATTCCAGAAAAAAAAAAAAAAAAATCATAATTTCGGATTTTTTGGATGCTTCCAGTCAAAAAAGACATTAATTTATGATTTTACAGAATTGAGACTTTTTACATAATTGCCATATTTTAAACATAAATTTCAATGTGTTTTGTAAGGATTTGTCAATGCAAAATAGAAAGTAATTATGGACTCGAAGAAAAAAAAATTTTGGGGATTTATTTTCAAAGAAATGTAAAAAAATAAATAAATAAATGCAAAGAAAAAACATCCTTCAAAAAACAACAACCTCCCCGCCCCCCCGGAAACTAAACACAATGATTGGTAGACTTGAACAACTATGATATTAATATCTAATTTAAAAGACACTGAAATGACATTTAACAGTCTAATTCAATTTTCAACACCACAGTGCAGAGCCGTATCTGTCTGAATAGGAGTATTAATTTTTCCTGTTTTGCTAATTATTGTCAAATAGATTTTTATGTGTGATGAAAGTGTCTGCAAATCTCCCAAAGCACAACATCATGTTTACATAAGAAAATATATAAGAGAGGAAAGACTTATATATCGATAAATAAATAAAACCAGGGATCTTTTCTCCACATTGGAATTCAAGCATCTCATTTAGAACGGTGACGACCTTGTGTGCTTTAAAATGTATCATATTCTCACTAGGGCTTATGGTTCCAGCATCCTTTTTTTTTTTATAAACAGGAAATTATAAGCCACCCAGTAGTTAAAAAATAAATAAATAAATTCCATTTTCACTCTGCAGTCCTTGTGAAATTCTTCCAGCAGCTCTGAGGGCATTTGAAATTTTAATTACGTCTCCAAACTTTTTTTTTGTCCGTGTTCCTGAAAAGTCCCACTCCGTCCTCATCACATAACAAAGATACCACAGAGGACGAGGCGCTCTTCCTCAATGTTAAACGCTACTTACGAAACATCTCATTTAGTTGCCTCGCCCAGGAAACGCAAAGCTTCTAAATGAAGAATTTATAGAATGCTGACTATTGGTGCCATTTGTGACATGACGGCGTCAACAAAACGTAAAGAATAAATATAATACAAACAGGAAAGAGTTCCAAGTCAGTGAAGTGAAAGTGAGCCATGAGGACCTCAGCTAAAGGTCATGAAAAACTTGCAACAATGAACTTGCAATTTTGGACTCACAGCCAGAGAAACACAGAAATGACACTGGAATGACGACAGCATGTGGGATTAGCAATCAAAATGTTTTGGGATGTGAGTTACAATTATAGAAATGAACTAAAACTGAAAACATAAGGAGAAAGTTAAAACAGACAGGAAACAGGATTGACCCAATATGAAAGTGATAAAGAAATGATCAGAGACACATCCTCATGAAAGGAAACTTTATTTATGTAGCACGTTTCAGTCAGAGACGACCCAAAGTGGTGGCTAAATAGTATCTGGGGAAATTGTAGCCAAAAATGTGTAGATGCTCAATATAGTGATTTATTACAAAATTTATTTTGTTCAGAGTTAAAATATGCATAATAATATTAGCCCATAATCCAGTGTGATTTAATGAAACGGACGACGTATCATTGGTAGGTAACCAGCAAAGTAAAATTTGTGAAATTCAAGATGCTAATTTGAAAAAGGAACTCTTTATTTCTCATAAATATACGGTCTTACTGTGGGCATGATTGTGTATTTGTAGAAAGAGTATATCTTATAAAACACTTCAGATGCGTTTCCAGCTGTCTTCCTTTGACATTCATTTTGCCACCATGATGGTAACTATAACACTGTGGGCATCTCCACCGAGATGAATATCTCCAAGTAGGGAAAGAGTGCATCTGTTTTTGTTAACATTGTTACTCCCTTCCATGTAGCCTGCTGTGCTTCGTCTCAATGTTTGTAACGACACATACATCCTCTGTGCACGTTTGCACAATAAACAATCATGCTGGATTTTTGTCTGGTGCACCTGTTTTTTGTTGACTCGGGTGAAAGTTGTAGGTTAATATTTGATGAAAAAACCCGATGATGGCCACTGGTTTCAGTCTTCTCGTTGAAGCCACCAGATTATTCTTTTTATTTTTAGTTTTTTAATCTCATATTTCATAAAGATTACAATCCTATGCTCACAGCTAAGAGGTGGCGCAAGAGAAACAAACCTGCAGCTGCAAAGATTCATTCTCATACTTAGGAGTGGGAATGAGATGTTTTTTTCACATGGCAAGGCCTGGTATTATTCTACATCTTTTCTATTTTAAGCCTTACCTGATAATAACAGGTCTGTCTCACACCAGTAGCACTCGTGCTCATCGCAGCTCATGCAGTTGTCTTCGCATGGAGCGCAGGTCATCTCCTCCTCCACGCTGTACGTCTTCGCTGGGCAGTTTCTGTAGCAGCCGTCCTGAAAGCTGATATTAAAAGCAACAGTCAATACATGCAGTCATGAGAACATAGAAACCCACTCAGCCCTCGCAGCCGAAAATAAGCCTTTTTCGGTCAGGTAAAGAGGCGAAATGAAAGGCAGACTAAAGAACAGAGGTGAGATCACACGCGGCAACAGCGAGGCACACTGCCTTACTTGTAAAAGCCCTCAATGCAGGACAGACAGTGCCTGGGGTTATCTGTTGAAAGCACAGGAAAAAACTCAGCCCTCCTTATTATATAGGAACCGTATGAAATGAAACCCTGTGCACTTGGGTCTGCATAGATTGACACGGCAGCTTCGTCTTCTGTAGGTTTTTAAAAAAAAAAACAACATGACCATTGCTACTGGACTGTGACTTACACAGGACACACTTCCTGCAGCCTTCCTCGCAGGGCATGCATTCTTCGTAATCTGGATCCTCCACCTCCCCTGAGAGCACGGGCAGCAGACAAAGTGACAGGAAGGGGGAAAAAAACAAAAAAACAATCAGAGCAGAAGGCTGAGAAAGAACTGAGGGGTGGACACTACGTGATCCAAGGTCACAGATCAGACGTCTAGAGAGCTGCCTCATAAATAATGGAGTGACCTTCTCTACCTTCTCCACACTCCAGCTTCACACACCGCCCATCAGACACGTAGAAGGAGGAGTTGCACTGCAAGCAGTGGTTTGGGCTGGAGCAGAGCCGACAGTTTTCCGAACAGGGCTGGCAGGTTCTCTTACTTGTGTGGTAAAAGGTCTCAGGACAGGCGTCCAGACACTGACCTTGATGCAGGTAACGTTCCACTCCAAATTTATCTAAAGAAAAAGTAAAAGAAAAAACCTTTCAAAATACATTAGTGAATGAAATGTTGATTTAATTAAATTCCCCAGTCATATTTGCTGTCTTAGGTGATCAATCAGAACAGCTACGTATAAATTTGGAGTGATCCCTTCCTCTAACGCACATGTGTCAAACTCAATGCCCGGGGGCCAAATATGGCCTGGCGTAGCTTTTTATGTGGCCCTCTAGTCTCCAAATTACATCAATAAGTCCTTCCAGTTTTTCACAAATCGGCAAAATTCACACACACTCAACAAATTTCCAATTTTTTTTGTTCTGATTTTACTGCAAATTTTCTCAAAATTGGTCAAAAACACTGAATCCGTAACTGATACGGCGAGTGATAAAGAGTCACATTTAACATCATAGATTACCGCAAATATTGTCAAGATTCCTTACGAACTTTTCTAAATGCTCACCACAAAATCTGTAGTTTTGATTGCAAAAAAAAGAGAAAACTAAAACAATCACAAAATCCCGGACGAACAGCTATTTATTGATATTTTTACAGTTTAATTGGTTTTATCAATATATTCTGGCACAACCAGAATTCAGATTTTTGATGCGGCCCAAAATGAAAATGAGTTTGACACCCCTGCTCTACGGAGACAACTGGAATCTAACTGTGCCAGCAAAGGCTAAAACAAATACTACACAGAGGCCAGGGATTTTTTTTTTTTTTTTTTTTTTTTTCAATTTGTCAGCCATCTGTTCAGCACACATGCCGACACAGAACGGTTTTCTTGTCTCGTCTCCTACCTGTGTCACAGCTGGTGCAGTTGGCAGGCCCTGCATCCTTACATGTGGCACATGTGTGGTCACACAGGTGACACTGTCCACCTGAGCGGTACTTGCCCTTTGCACATTCGGCCACGCAGCGCCCCTCTTCCAAAGCTCTGCAGCCAGCGAAGGGCAAAAAAAAAAAAAAAAAAGACAAATCAACACATATAAATTATGTCTTTGTAAATGAGCCGAGCTCATTTACATCCCAGCATGCACCATATGGAACATTTACACAGATGTAACCGAGTGCGTTAAGAAGGATGAGGGAGAAAAAGACATTTACAGTATAAAGTAGCTGAAATGAAAGGTAGCATGAGGTAATTATTTGAAGTTTAAGTAACCTGTTGATATCCAATAATGTTCACTGATTCTGATTATGTGAATAATATGATGACCGCTAATGCATGTTTTCATAATAATTAGCTGTAATTTCAGGTTGCAGCATTTAAAGCTGAATTATTTCATGTTTATTTTTCATCTCCTTAACAATCCAAACTAAATTCAGTTCCTGCTTATTTAATCATCTTTGTATGAAAGGAGGTTTTTAAAGATAGAGGTCATGAAGTCATCACAATCATTGTGCCAATTATGACATCGTCACACAGCACTTATAACGAGTCCACTGCTAGCTTACTTCTATCTGTTTGACTCTGCCTGGTTACGTTTGATCTAATAAACTTCACTTTAATACGGCTCCCATTGAATCTGCTTTAATTTACATATTTACTCCTTTAATTGTCAGGAAGCAAAACAAGGGAAAGTCAGGGAGACAAGCAGCACAATTTGTGCTGTATTTTTAATTGTGGCCACTACAAGGATGATGTTACTCTTTCAAAAAAAAATAAAAAAATCCTGATTCTGTTTAAATACATAAACTGAAAATTGCCATCTTGCCATTGTTATGGCTGTACAGGATGCATTAGGCCAGTGGGTCCCAAACGTTTTCTCCTAGGACCCCCAGTGGTTTCCAAACTATTTCTGGGCCCCCCCTATGGCTTACAAATAGCTGTTGGGCTGAACTATGTGTTTGTGTGTGTGTGTGTGTATGTGTGTGTGTGTGGGCGGGGGGAGCAAAGGCATGGCACCCCACTAGGGGGAGCGCCCCACAGTTTGGGAACCTCTGCATTAGGCTGATGTTTCATTCATCTGCTTTTCTTTAGCCTGGTCCACAGAACAGTTCTGTTGTAAACATGCAGAGACTCGGTCCTTTCACCCAGGAGGTGACGAAAACTTAAGGCAAGTCTCAACCTGCAGAATCTTGTGAAAGGGACTATTTTTTTATTACCTGCAGCCACTTCTGCACTCATTCCCTCTTTTACAATAGATACAGTAACAATAAACAACCTATTACAATATAATACTATCTGCTTTTACAATTAATCTATTACTATAATTTCATTTTATATTATGTGTAAAGAAAGGGGACAGATATACACGATCAAGAAGTGGATCCCAGTTTGTTACTTGTCTTAACTTTTCGTTTTGTTGACCCTGAAAAAAGCTGTTTAAATATTACCATAAATTGAGTCTATCCTGAATAAAAAGCATAAGTAGGTTCAAAGCTCTTGGAAAAAAAAAAAAGAATACTCTCATTTGAACATATTAATTATGCGCATATGGAAAGTAAGGTGGAATAAAAAACACTTGAATTTTCACTCTGGTTTTTGGACTGTGGGAGGAAACTGGAGTACCTGGAGAGAATCCACAAATGCACAGGGAGAACATCCTCACCCAGAAAAAACCTTAGAAGTTCTGGCTAGCCTAGTGTCAGATTGTGTTACTAGAGCAAAATTGATATTTTGGATATTTTGTTTACAGGTGGGATAGCAGGGATAATTATCATAGAGGGGCTGCTGCTGTGTTAAAACATCTATTGTATTTCACCCATAAAAAAAAAACAAAACATATATGGATTTTCCTGCTATAAACTATTGAAATCTGATGTAGTTTTAAGTATTTGCAAGTATGCTTGTTGTTCATTTGAAACGTGCATCTACTTCTAAGATAAAGTGGGTGGAGGGATTCATTTTCCCCTTTGACCCTGAATCTAAAACAGCCAAGCCTAACTCACCGTGAAGAGCCACAGCTGATGCAGTCCTCTCTTCGCGGCCCTGTGCACTTCAGACACGTTGCATCACAAGCGCGACACGCCCCATCACTGTCCTGATACTCTCCTGACAGACAGCAACAGAAGCATGCTGACTCAGAAATGAATAGACGTCTGAGGCATAGAGGAAGGCTTAATGTCAGATGCAGAACAGAGAGGGAGGCACGTAGGACCCAATGGCTGCACGTTTAAACACATATTTAAAAGGCGCCACACTGCATAATCTCAGTGGCGTTTGCAAATGTGTTAAATTAACCAGACTTTATTATTATTATTGCCTTAAAAACATCAGAAAAGCGAGAGAGGGGGGGGGGTATACAACAAGGTTTATTTTCCAGGAGCATTGAGGCCAACATGGAATAGAGGAGGGAAGATGGTTGACTGACCATCTGTGCACTCAGTGTTGACAACACACACTCCCTCCTGGAGGCGGTGACCGCTGGAACAGCTGCTGCAGTTCTGCCAACTCGGCCCGGCACAGGTGAGACAGCTGGAGTCGCACCTGAGGAGAACGGCGCAGAAATTCAACACAAAACGCAGGGAAATAAGCTTCCCACACTCCATGCAGGCGCGCAACAACAACAAACCCAGAGCGCCGAAGCAGGCGAGCCAACCACCAGATTAAAGCCTGCCATCAGCCAATAAACAAACCACCCACACCTGAACACACACCAGTAAAGCTCACCTCCTACATATCCTGTGGCCATCCGCTATCTCTGGGCTTGGCTCTGTGGCGTAGAAGCCAGCGCTGCAGGAGGACACACACCTCCACTCCTCCATCAAGAAACCTTTTGCGCAACGGCTGCACGCCTCAACACCTGCCGCTGATGCCGCAAGAGGGGAAAAAATTGCTCTTAAATTGACTAATATGTCAAATTTTTATTATTTCTTTTTTAAATGGTGTTAATTTTGACACGGATTGCATCTGTAAGGCCTTGACGCCGTTCTCACCTGCGCAGGTAGCGCAGGCCTTGTCACAGGGCCTGCATTCGTCTTCCTGCGCGTCGTGGTAGAAGCCGCCATCGCAGCTCCGTTGGCACCGGTTCCCCTGCAGACTGGAGAGGGCGGAGAGAGCATGTGGCACCGTGACACACTCAGCCAGTCATGTGACACCACAAAACGTGAGTCATCGCCTTCATATTCGCAGGTTCGCTCCTCCAGCCCACAGCACGCCACCACAAGTCCTCGCCGAACTGAGTCAGTGAACGCCGCATTCCGGAAACTTCTAACTACGCAATATGTTTTTTTTTTTTTGTTTTTTTTTCAGATAGCTTTATGCTTTCCAGTATTGATTAAGCAAAATCCAAAATTATTTTCTCTCATTTGGGCAACAGGCGAGCAACAAAGTACTGTAGCCTGGAGCGTTTACACGGGGAGCATCAGTATTCTCGTCGGCGGGAGCCGTGTTTACCGAGAAGTTAATTCAAGCATCATCAGAGAATTTGTTTCACCTTGTGCCTGGTTTGCATTCCGTGCAGATGCTGTATGAGGTGCACTTCAAGCAGTTTTCATTGCATTTCTTGCACAGATCTGTGTCTGTGGGGGGAAAAAAAAACAATAGACATCAGAACCAGAAATCAACCCATACTCACACCCACACACACCTCTCAAGCACAGTTACAGCAGCAGACTGTTTATTAGCATGCTTCATTTCTGCTGAATGAACAACGAAAGCCTGAAAAGTTCAACCAGTGATGTCCTTCGTAAATATTCAGAAAGGCAAGGAAAACAAAAATAAACTTTTGAAGGACAAGTCAAAATGTCCGACCGTGGTCCAGGTAATAGTTATCTCCACAGGAGGCTGTGCAGGTGTCGGTTCCCTCTGTCAGGTGATGACCAGGAACACAAGAGGTGCACTGGTTGCTGCGACTCCCGCTGCAGCTCGCACAAGAGGAGTAGCACCTCTTGCAGCGCCGACGGTCACCCCAGAACCCTTGGGGACACTCTGAGACACACAACCTGACGGACAAACATGAAGATAAGGAGACTCGCATGAAGAAATACACTGCAAAAAAGCAATTCTCAAGGGCATTCAATATCAGCCATGTTGGTTTGTTGGTAATCAGTAATGGATTAACTGTAACACTAGCACATTTTTTCCCTTCTTGCAATAAATCAGAGCTAAAAAGTTTGATTAATATTGAATTGAAGATTGTTTTTGTTAGACATTATTCTTGTTTGTTGCAAGCAGTCTGAGATGTCCTCTAATGAGCTCAAGTCAAACGTTTTGATGATGAAGCGCAAGTTAGGTATCAAGTCTTTTGCAAAAAAAAAATAATCTTCAAATAGGTGTCAAAAGTCAAATTCAATACCAAAGTCTTAGAGCGAAATTCAATTCCTGTCTCAAGATATTAAGCACAAGTTCAAGTCAAATTTCAAATGTTTTCAGCGCCGAGTCCAAGCGAAGTCTTAAAACTGCTGCCTCAGGTGCATGTGATTAAAACTTGTTTTTCAAACAAAGCTTTTGCCTAAAACTTTTTTCTTTACGTTGTTTAATAATATCAATGTCCGTAAGCATAATTTAACGCTTTGCCGTTGGTGGATCTCCAGCCATGAAGGGCTGAAACTGCAGGAGGCTGATATATCATTATGGCCAGGATGCACACATGAGTTTGTGTGTTTTTGTGTGTGAACGATTCATAGGTCAAAGCTAAGTGGTGTTAAAATAAATCAAAAAATGTGAATGTTTAGATACTGCACTGTAAATAAGTGAATGAAATGCAAAGGAAAACTTTGATGAGCTTTAAGATGTTTTAAGGGCCCTACTCAAGCACACTTTAAAATGTGAAAATTGGATCTTGTAAGACAGTGAGATAATAAAACAGTATCATCACTTACCATCTGCATCCACTCACTGTAACCAGCATTATGCAGTCATGCTAACCTTGAATTGTTCTTGAACTTGAGAAAAAAGTGCAGACATGTGACACACTGCTGTGGGCCAGGCCCGTCACAGCCGTCATCACTGCATTCTGGATCACAGGGTCCTAAAATGGCAAATACTCTCAAAATGCAAGCCCAAAAGGCCTTTTGGGTTGTTTTATTATGTGTTTTTGCAAATAATAGCCTGATAACCTGTAATCACATTCTGCAACTGCATGACAAAGCTCATAACGTTGCCGTTTGAAAACCCTGAGCTACGACGCGACTCACCGTCGTATCCTTCTGTGAGATCGCTATCCACGGAGGGCTCTGCTGATCGGACTCGCCGACGGCGCACGTGATACGGCTGCTCTGCAGTGCCATAAATCACCAGAGACCACTTCTTCAGTATCCCTGTGAAACAACAGAGAGAAAGAAAAACAGGTTTGTCCCCCGAGGCTGGCGCTGTGTTTCAGCTGCCTCCTCTTGATGTTCAGTGTAAATAGGTCTCACAACGAAGAGATGCTACAAAGAGAAAGAACAAACCTAATTCAGCGCTGCTGTCTCGCTTCCGAGAGGGAGTATCCGTGATTTTCAAAGTCCATTCTCCCGCTGCCTGCTCCCCCCAGGAATGAGCTGTCATGAATTCCCAGTTCTGAAATCCCTCAGTGGAGTTGTCAAGAGGCCTAGAGCAAAACATTACACAATCGTGAGCGTACAACTACTACCATCACTAATTAAGACATGTCTTTAACGCAACATTGTTTAATTAATAGGATATTTAATTTGTAATTAGTTCCCTGGTTGGATTGTTGCAAAAAAAAAAAAATAAATAAATAAAAATAAAAAAGTGCTATTTATGTTATCTCAAAAGTTTTGCTTCTTTATTTTTGACAAATGTAAAACAAATGTGAAGGTTTCTGTAAATTTGAGAGCCTGTGCTGACTGGACACCTTTTACAGATCAAATGAAAAGCAGTTTCATATTTGAGGAGTAAGCATAGAATCCGTTTGTTTTGTTTTTTTGAAAATCAACAAAATCAAGAGTTTCAGGCTGTTTTCACAATCATACCTCCCAACTATTTCAAGGTTTTGTTTGAGTTCCAGGTTCTGGTTGAATTATGCTATTTAGCTTTCTGTGTGTCTTTTGTGATCTACTGTTTCTTGCACAGCTAAATGTATCTCTGTGTTCCTCCATCTCCATTTTCCTCATTTTTTATTTTTTTTTGTTCAGCAGCCTCAAGCTTCTGTCTCATCACACAATGTGATCGGACTCACCTGTCCTTGGTTCCAGTAGTCACCCTCCCCTGTATTTAAACTACTGGTTGTCAGAGCCATATGTTTTCCTCCCTACATTTTGCCAATTTGTGTCTAGTTGGTCTCTGTCTTCTTCAGTTTTATAATCCGTTTCCATTAAAATGTTTCACTTCTCATCATTATCCTGTTTACTCTTGGACTACCCACAATGTGGGTAATCCACATTGTGGGTAGTCCACAATGTGGATTACCCACAATGTGCTCAACATGCTACATGCTCACCGCAACGTTGTTATTGTACACTGCCAAAAGATTTCATGAAACAAAGATCTTAAAATGTTTTGACAAGCTAGTTTTACCGTAGGTGTCACCAAGTCAGTCATGGGACTTTGAGTATTCAGGATGTTCCTCTTTAAAATTCTCACTTTAACAGAGCATTTTTTTTTATTTTTCCAAAGTCAAATTTAGACTTCAGAATAAATGTAAACCCCTCAGTTCAATTACGTCCTGCTTTGTAAAGTCTTTGTTTTTTCTTACTTTTTAGGTCATAACAACAACCTGAAAAGTTTCGTGTTGCTGTTTTAAAACGACTGTTGGTATTGTGGCACTTGCAAAGCAAAGTTTTTACTGAGGTGATACGTGTTATAAAAAGTTTGGAAATCCTCTGAACGGATATGAGCATAAATCCAACAATTTCATCCTGAAATCATACTGTTCATTAATAATCTGAGGCAGCCTGAGATTGCTCATTTCTGATCTACATGCACGAGTGGATGAGGATAATTTAGAAGATAAAGTTTTAGGTGAATAAGAAATTTAAAACTGTAAGCCATAAGCAGCTGCTTGTATAAGGAGCTCAGCTGATGCACAGTCCCACCAAGTGTTTGCTAGTTTATGTTGGCTAGGAGGAGCTGGTCTGAAGGAGCTGAGTCGCAGGGGAGGGCTCGGTGGTCCACCCCTAGAGGCTAACAGCTCAATGATTGCCATGGGTGATTAAAGGATTTCTCAAACATTCATGAAAGAATCAGGGCGACACTCCAGGTATTTTAGTGAAGAAGGAATAACATTAAAACATGATGTGAAGCTCAGAAAAGTTGTATTTACATAACACTTCCCCTTTAAGTGTTGGTGTTTTTTATTCATGATGCATTCAATTCAGTTTGGTTCAGAAAAGGACAAGATGAAAATAGGAAGCTTGCCAGGAATTAATTTTTCACAGAACCTCCCCAAAAGCCGGTTCCTCTGGAATAACATATGAGCATCACTGCTTTGCTTTTCCAAGCGCGTTTGCCAAAATCGACTTCTCCCCATGGCTGCCATCTGAAGACTAATGGTACAAGCACTGAATGCTGAGCTCCAAACAAATTTGTTTCCACCCTCAGAAACTCCCTCCCCACCCTTGCCCCTTCTGCTGCGGATAGGGCCGTGGTGGCGCCACAGTAGTTTGCATGGAGCAGCCCCCATGTTACCTGTGAGCCAGCAGCTGCGACACGGTGCCTGCAGGTGACGTGAGCGTGATAGAAAGGTCGCCACGACGGCTGTGAGTGATGGTTACGCGGATGACGACGTGCTCTACATAAACAACGTGCCGCGAGGCCGCGCTGGAGCAGCCGGTGGTCTCATACGCAGACGTCAACACTGAGCCTGGATGAATAATTCTGTACGAGACAGACAGGAGGGAAAGAAGAAAAAAAAAAAAAAAAAAAAAAAAAAAAAAAAAAAAAAGCACCAGAGATGAGAGAGGAGGCGGAAAACAAGNTGACGACGTGCTCTACATAAACAACGTGCCGCGAGGCCGCGCTGGAGCAGCCGGTGGTCTCATACGCAGACGTCAACACTGAGCCTGGATGAATATTTTTGTACAAGACAGACAGGAGGAAAAAACGAAAAAAACAAAAAAAAAAAACATGAAGCCACACAGTAAGCACCAGAGATGAGAGAGGAGGCGGAAAACAAGAAGCGAGTTGGAAGAGCACAGCACAAGAGAAAATGAAGCTTATTAAAGTGCGTGAGAATCAGCATGTGAACTGAGACAGAAATAGATGAAGTGTGATAGATGAGAAGAAATCAGGGGAAGCCCTGACTCAGAACAAAGAGCTCTCGCAGAGTTGTTGGTGCGTTACCTGCTCAGCTGGATGGCCTCCTCCTCCACACACTCATGCTGTGCTGGGACTTGTTTCCAGCGCTCAGCCTCCTTCGCCATGCTCTCAGCATCCAGCAGGCCGAAGCCGTACAGGTGGCTCACTAACAGACAGACATGCACGCACAAATACACAACACATTAGCAAGGGGTAGGGAGGGCACAGAGGCTTCTAAAAGATTTCACGTCCCCCCGAGATTCCGTAGGCGTTTATCGCTGTTCTGCTCTCTGTACCTCGTTAGTTTTCAAAATGCTCGCTGCTTTATGGCTCTCCTAAAAAAAGCTAAAAGAACATTCACTGAAACATCAGTCTCGGCTTATCTTTTCTCTCAGCGTTGGAAGGATTTCATGCAGAAGACATCATGTGTTTTTATACCAATATCGGCAAACACTCGGGGAAAAAAAACAAAACAAAACATAACAGAGATATGATGTTACCTTTGTACCCAGCTCCATTAAAGTGCCAGTCAGGAGCAATAAGATGATGAGCTTTTGATGTACGGACGATAATGTGCTGCACATCCCTCCAGGTCAGGAGAGGGCTATGAAAGGTCAGATAGATGGAAACAGAATTGCCTCAGTAGCTATTATAGCTATTGATTTAGACCCTTTGGTCCTGGATATGTGGATATGTTGTGTGGCATGGAGCTGCTCACTTGGCCTCCAAAGTAAGAGCAATCACCCCAGCAGCCAATGAGGAGGAGAGAGATGTTCCAGACAGAGTCCTGCTGCATCCCTGCTGTGGTCTGAGGGTTATCTGTCAACAACAGCAGCAATAAGTGAAACGATAATAAACTGAAAAGATTGTTTCTTTTGTATCATCATCATTCTGGATAATGAACCTAATGTGCTGCAAATGAAACCAACTGAGATTGTACGACTGCTTTTGTTGTCCACTATTTGGTTATGACAGATTTTTGTGTTTCTGTTTGAAAATAGTCACAATTTTGACAGCTTCTCTAATACATGCCATATTTTCCAGACTATAGAGCGCACCTCACTATAAGCCGCACCCAAAGTTTAAAAAAAAAAAAAACACTGGAAACGTACATGTAAAAGCCGCACCGGGCTATAAGCCGCTGGTATCTCCGCTGCTCTCGGTTTTCCACAATATGGACGCAGGCCTTCCTCTCCAACGCCGAACCATGGATTCGTTCACGCCGAGCTTAGGTGCAGCGGCTATCGATCTGATTGATGTCTTTCAACTTAAAAGCGGCATCATATGAACTTCTTCGTGTTGTTTCCATGATGAGGGGGAATGAGTTTGAAAACATTTCTAAATCGTGCCTGTTGCTAGCATGTGCTTGTTCAAAATGGAAATCAACAATTTCTTCTTTGATTTCCAATTTTGACTTCCAATGACCCATTTCCTGTTAAAGAGCCCCCTGGTGGTTGAAGAAAAATCCGCAGAAAAGCTGCACCGGGCTGCAAGCCACATGGTTCAAAGCGTGGGAAAGAAGTAGCGGCTTATAGTTCGAAAAATACCATAAATTCACATGATCACTTTCTCAAGATCATGGTTTAAAATGTGTTATATTTTAGATTCATTCCTTAATCAAATCATCATTATTATTTTCAACAAACTTCCTTAGATATTGATGCCAAGATCTCAATCTTTCAGCAAGATTAAAATAACTTTTTAAACATCCCAGAACTGTCAAATTGGTGATCAATTTTATAAATTACACTTTTTTTCAATTTTATTGCATTGGTGTTGTTGATAAAAGTAATGTCTTATTTCCTTGAAAGAAACTTGATCTCCAGAAAGAGATTTAGGTAATATTGTTTTTCACAGCTAATATGGCGCATAGCCTCCAAAAATAAATAAATAAATAAATAAACAAAAAACATTTTAGTTTAATTTGGCTACACCATCAAATGACATTAGCTCTTGTGGTCAAAAGTTGTGGCTTTCATTTCCTGATACTTAGGGCTTCTGTTGTATATATGTTAACAATCTTACTGAGGCTGTATGCATGTGGAAGTCTTTAACTGAGAGCTGCTAATTCTGATGACATTAAACAGCACTGTGAGTTCACAGTGAGTAAACGGCTGCTGCAAAGTGGGAGTCTTCCAGAATAAACTTTAGATACATCATGCAAATCTATTTCCTCAGAGGAGAGAGGCTGGATGTCTGCTGTGAGTTTGCTTTAAACATAACTTAAAGATTATGCAGAATGGTGTCTGCACACTTGTTTTTTTTTTTTTTTTTTTTCTGCTGTGAGTTTGCTTTAAACATAACTTAAAGATTATGCAGAATGGTGTCTGCACACTTGTTTTTTTTTTTTTTTTTTGGCACCCTATAGCAGCCCGCTCCAGGCAGGAAGTGAGTCCAGGTGTTTGCTTACAGAGACAGGCAAAGCTGAACTCAAACTTATGAAAAGAAGAAGAAGGAAAAAAAACTTTCTCTCACTTTTGATGTTTCTCAATGTAGATGTAACCATTATATTTATTTAAATGGAGGCTTTGAAAGCTGCTGTTATTAGATAGATTTGGGATTTTAGCATACAGAAAGGCTAACTTTGAAATGCTTTAGAACTGCCTCAATGAAAGATAATGGACTGCTTTCCAGTCACAGATTCTGTCAGAAATTTTGATAACAAAAGATCTAAATGAAGAATAAAATACATTTTATGTATGACTGAAGAAAAAAGGAGATATTTAAATAAGCAAAGTTTAAATTATGAATAACATTGACATATATTGCTAATTGACACATTTCTTTGTTTTGTCTAACAATCAATGTGACCTAGCTCCAGTTGAAGGTTAAACTACTGTAGTTTAAGCAACTTATAAATATATTTTTACTACATACATTACTAAATGTATTCATGTGATATGTGTACATGTGCCCACACGGTTGAAAAATGAAATAAACTGAAATGAATCATCTAGAGTTGCAGTGAAAGGAAGGTTTCTCCCATTTAAATTGATTTCACACATTTTCTATGTATGCTGGCTATGCCATACTTTTAATCCTTTTAAGATTCTTCATTTGGTTTCCTTGATGGAGCCGTTGTTAGTCCTATTACCTCCCAACCATAACCTCAGTTTCTTTTATTTTTTCCCTTCATGTAAGACTGGTCCCTGAGATTTAACAACCTAATTCCTGCTGCTTTCTGAGCTCACCATCCTCTTTGTCTCTTCACCACCGTATGCCGCTGCCAGTGTGGAGGAGCATTGTTCCAGGTGTTCTGGCCGGACTCCATGGCGACCGACGCTGCTCACAGAAATGGTGTATATGCTGCTGCTGTAGCCATCGCAGGAGCAGTGATCGCCTGCTTTCCCTCCATTCCCCGAGGCCCAAACGAAAATTGAGCCCCTTCCATGCCGGCCCTGTGGCGAATTCGAGAAAGAAGCCAACACTTGTAAACTATCTATAGTAGAATAAAATGATTTAAAGAGGAATAAACGTTCGCACTCTTTCTCTTACCGTTTCAACGGCAGTCTGTAAAGCAAGACGAGCGAGGGGTCCAGGTCCCTCTAAAGTGGCTCCGTCATCATCCGGCCCCCAGCTGGCTAAGTATATGTCAATGTACTGTGGCCTGAAATTCAATGATACGGCTTCCACAATATCTGTCACATCGCCTCCCAGCATACGAATGCCTAAAGGTAATTTTGAGGCAAAGAAAAAAGGAAAAACAGAATGCTTGAATCTGCAATTCCTCAAAAAGACCTTCAAAATGCTTCTTTGAAGCCTTGACGTGGACTCACCTCCTATGCGTGCGCGGAATGAGACTCCGACTGTGCACAGAGAGTTATTTGCGGATGCAGCCACCGTCCCCGCACACTGAGTCCCATGGCTTCAGAGAAAGGAGGAGCACATCAGAACATGAAGTTAGATGCATATGCATGAAAAGAAGACAGGGTATTTCCGTGACATCAGTGCAGAGACAAAGCAAAACTTTCAATTTCCATATCTATACGTGCATGTAATTACAAAAGAAATGGAGAAAAAAAAACAACAAAAAAATCTTGCTTTAATTAGAGATGGTGTTATGATGGGGAATGCTGCAAAGCACAAGCAAACGTGAAAGTTTAGAGGCAAGGTGTACTCACGAGTCGGCTGCATTCTTGGAATGTTTTGGAGTCGGGTCTTGATCTTGTTCGTTTACATCGCAGCTGGCAAGTGGGTCCTAAATCAAGTGAATAGTAAGGAGCAGCACATAGCAGCTGCCAGCAGCTATCTGTCTCTGTTTCATCAGACAAATCACAAAGAGCATTATCCACCAGTCCGCCACACAGCTAAGTGGATCAGACATTTAATGTCCATTCCAATACTCTTAACCGGCCTTTCTAAACCTTTGGGCCGCGAGCTCCTGACTGCAATATCTGTCTCGGCTCCTTGCTCTTTCACTTAAAGCTCAGCCAAATTGCTTATGATTAATGTCCCCTTCCTGAAAAGAGCCTCCCGTCCCAGGGCACTTACATAATTTGGCTTCAGATCAGGATGCTCTTTCTCAATGCCATCATCTAGGACAGACACCACCACACCCTTCCCGGTGTAGCCTCTCCTCCAGGCCGCTGCGATGTTCATACCAGTCTGGCAGCCACTGGCCTCGGTACAGCTCTGTCAGGCACACATTAGCATATTCGACTTGGATTATTTTTCTGCTTTCAGTTGGTTTTGTTTCAGAAACAAACAAAGAGGGGAGGGAGAAAGTAACATACAGTGTACCACGGGTCGTTCCCCAAAGGCCAACTAAAATGCATGTTGTGTTTGAAGGCAGACTGATGAATCGGTGGATGAAGATGCCTTCTCACCAGGTCATGGCCACAGAGGCGACTTCTTCTGGAGGTTCTCTTTACTCTCTTTAAGACCACCTGCTGCTGGAGCCATTCCACCTGAAAAGCAACACGGGTAATTAGGACAGATGCAGACAATTGTTGTATCTATTTTGCAGAAAATATCTCTCTTTCCTGTCTGTCTTCCCTGCTTAGCCCTCTCACAGTCACGGGGTTTCGAAAAAAGGACCAGTGCAGATGTGTGAACGTTTCTCTCAAAAGAATATTAAATGACATCCTCTGTTGCCTTGTCTCCTTGCCTTGTTTTCATCAAATTAAACTTGTAAACAAGGCAGACAGAAATAAAAGATGTAAACAACAAGGGGCTCAGCCAGCTAAATGTTGGGTGGGAGAGTCGAATAAGCATGACTATAATCATTTTTTGTGACATCATGACCACGCTGTACCTTTTCAACACATTTCTCAGCAGCTACAAAAAAAAAATGTTTTTGAGGAGGAACAAAAAGCTTCTTTGTTTTATTTCCATTCTCCCACACACTGACCCAGACAGACAACAACCTCAGAATGCTTTTCACAGGATTAAGGCCGAATCTGAAGGCCTGAGGCAAGAGAGCTTTCCTTCTGTTCCACTTTTTTGTGCAAAAAAATAAAAATAAAAATAATTTGTTAGGGTTACTCTTATTTTCCTTCTTTTGGCATTATTGCAGTCCAGCCCAGTTTCAATGTTTTTTTGTTTTTTTTTTTTACTAAAAGTGTTGCACAGCTTATGGTAGCACTCAAGGTCAACAACGTTACAAAGGCTTACAATGAAGATGAATATGCTTAACCCACATAATCATGTGAACTTATTCTGGTACACCTTAGAGCAAAAAAAAAAAAAAAAGTGCTGACATTAATATTTCAAAAGAGTCTTCCATCTGCGTTGTATCATGTTACTTTACCTTTGGCTCCTTTGCAAGGTGATTTGTCACTTCTTTGTTGAATTCGGCGGAACGATTTGCTGTCTGCTGGTGAAGGACGCTGTAGTAACCCTCCAAGTCTCCAATCTGGTGAAACGAATAAAATCCACTTAATAAAACCTCTCTTTTCCCAGAATATTGCTCTGCTCTTCTCCAGGCTGTGTTCTAAACAGCCGCTGAATAATTAAAACAGTTGTTGGTGTCTTTCATTCAGTTGCTACCTAACACCTGTGATAGTTTTTCAGGTAACTGCAACATGAGCCACGGTACTCGAGCCGCACTGCTGTCTGAGTTTGCCTGAAACATGCACACTCGGACAAAATGATGTCAGCAGATTTTTTTTTTTCCAAACTCTTTTATGCTTTATTTTTTAAAAAAATCATTGGCTTGCCATTTTTCACAAGAGAGATGACATAATTGCCTTAATTTATTCCCTTGTGGCTCTGTTGGTAAATTTACTCAGATTTTTTTTCCCCCCGCCTAGCTCTATAAAGTAGTGTATTTTAGCTTTAATTGAGTATTAAGGTGCATTTTACTTTCAGCAGATCCAAAACCTGAAAGTTTCATTACAGAAGCCAACTCTAGGGAGTAGTTGAGTTTTATAGACATAGTTTATTTATTTGCTTTAATGCATTATTTACATGGTCGTGCTGTGGGTCTCGGAACCTTGAATAAAACAGTGATAAAGTTCAGCATTTTATTCCCATGAGGTTTTTATGCTAAGCAACAATTAATCTTTAATTGTGTGAACACGAGATGGGGAACAAATTTTGATTATTAATAGTAGCGCTACTTCTTCCTTCAGCTCCACAAACGTCTCTGTTGTTTGAACAAAGATATTATTATTAAAAAAAATCATCATTACGGCGCTTCATAACAAAGCAAGCAGCTACCAACAAAATAACAAAAAAAAAATACTTTTTTTTTGCAACCTTAAAAAAAATGTAATAAAACATTGAGATTTTATATAATTCTTTTACATAACACTGGAGAATTATTGGAAGGTTTTGTCTTAATAAAAATGTGTCGGTGATGTTAAAGCTGCTTCTTTCACGCAAGAGAATATGCTCTGTATTTCAGCACACTCACCTGACCCATGTTTGTAAAGCCATATTTCTCTGCTATCCTCTTCACAGACTCAGGGTCCCCTCTAACTTTGATCGCCCAGTCATTGGTATAAATAGTAGCGTGACAAAGCTGCAGGAGAGTTCCCATCCACAGGGTGAACAAATGTCCCATTACTGCTCTGATCAATTGCAGTCTCCTTCCTGTCGAAGATTCATGCGTTGTTCCTGCAACCGGTTTGGCTAAATCTGCTTCTCATTGCTGATAAAAAAACACACACTCACACACACACACACAAATAGAAGCCTCCTCTCAAAGCCCTGAAGGAATAAAGGGATGGCGGCCGACTGAAGTTGTCAAGTCTCGACTCTGGTTCACTGGCAGAGATCACCTATCAGATTACTTTGAACATGGGACCTATGGATTACCTAATCATGTCAGCCCCTTTGAATGACCCTTCGTGTATGTTGCTCTACACAGTGTGCAGTTTCCTTCAGGTTCAGTTTTAACAGACTTTCTGCATTTTCGTCCTAGTTTCTGATGAACCACAGAGGCTTAATGACAGGATCCGCCATTTAAAAATGATACCTACACATAATCTGTTTCATCTCTTTATTTCACTTGCTCTACTTTTAAAATTATTCCAACTCTAGTTGATACATTTTTATATTTGACTGATTCAAACAAATTCATAATCTGCCATGATCACTGTAGAAAGCCTGAACCCTGTGCATAGGGTTTTCAAACTTCCTTTTATTTTCATCACATTTCTATGTTTATTATGATTATTATTTTCTTTTTTTTTCTTTTTTTTTTATTTTGGCTCAACACATTTAGTCTTGGCAGCATGGTAGGCTGTGAATTTATATCCCTGCTTTTGGAAATTTGTCATTTAAACTAGGTCAGTCTGAAGCAATCACAGGAAAACCCTCCGTGCTACAAAAGAAGAAGAAGCAGTAGAGCTAATACATTGTTTAAAGATATGTATATTTTAAAAAGAGGGGGAAAAAAGTATTGTTATAATCAGATACTGCGCCCGGATAACCTGAGATGTTTAGAGAGAGATCTGTGAAACTACACTGAAGATAGGAGTTTATTTTAGATATAGGCTTGAGTGAGCCTCATTAATAATCAGTTTATGATTATTTCCCTCCTTCAAATCCAGTGTGCAACAGCTTATATGCACCACTTTTGTTCACAGAAAAGTGTTTCTCTTTTCTTTTTCTTAATAATTTAAGCAACTGCATTTTTGCACTTACAAGGAGCTTGGTGAAATTGCAAAACTTTTTACTTTTTATCCACAAGTTCACATATGAAGTCTCAATGGTTGAAGGTTCTAGAAACCATTTCTGAACCTTAATCCACCTGACAGAGCACAGCAACACGTAGAGTTGAACATTTTTTCTGCTTCAAAGCCATTATTTCTTTATAACGTGGTTCATGTTATGACCAGAAACTAGGCAGTGTTAGGCGTCTAGTTAGCTTTAGACTGAAAAAGCCAAAACTGGAACCTGCATGTGTAGAGTTTGTTTTCTGAATCTGCAGGCGTACTTTGACTTGTCTACAATGTATTTGCCTCTTATTTTATAACTTTTGAAAGAGGATATTCAACAGCTAACAGGATAAAAATCCTACAGAACATAGATTAAATGGATGAAAAGTTATTGTTTGCATATTAAGCCATAAACTTATACAAGATTCACTCTTTAATGAAACCAAAAATGTGTGTGTGTTTTTTTTAAGAAATCTTTTGATGTATGCATCAAATGTGATTTAAAACACTCATTATAAAGTTGTTTGATTTTATTTATTTGCGCTTTGCACTCAATTACTGGCTGCTCACTGTACGAAGCAGCCCCCCTAACATGAGGTTACTTTCCCTGCTGGGATGATATTTTCATCTTGACATATATTGTCTCTGTTATGTTGTTTTTATTTGTCAGCAAAATGGGAAAAATATGGTTGATATTCAAGCCCTTTCCTCCTCCGTATGCTGTGCTGATAGATGCCATACTCCATGAAACCATGGATCATTGTTTAAATTTGTGTGAGCTTATATTAAGAAATCTTTGAGTGTTTAGCTCTTGGTGGCCATGGCGATTGATTAATGTCCTTGGTCTGTAAGTACAGGAACCAATCAAACAAAATTTACAAATTCACATTTTCACCATTAGACCATTATTCAGGTGTGGAAAGCCAGTCATGTTTTGTATCTTGTTAGTATTTTTCTTAGACATAATTTAAACTCCTCTTAATAACAGTGTTTGGGCTTCCTGTGTTTCTAAATGTCTAAAATTATTTGTGCAAGGATATGCACAGATTCTGAAGAAAACAGCTGACTCATCAAATAAAGATCTTACATTGTAATCTTGTACACAGTACAAAGTGTTTACAGGAGTAAATATGGATGCAAAATCAGATGAAATACACTTGAGATGGATGTTACTTTACAAAGTAGTAAATAGTTTTCCATTTTAGCACCAGGTATGGAAGTGGCTTACAGTCTAACTATATGGAGTTGTGGTGTCCATTATGACTATTTATAGTTTTTCCTAAAAGTGGTACGCTTTTGGTAAAACCGAATGATAATTACAAAGAAAAGACATGCCACTATATTTAAGCAGTTTTATATTAGTTCCTCATTAACAAGGTCTAGTTCATTTATCATAATTGGTCTGAAAATTAGTTTAACAATGTACATTATTTGCTGTTGAGCATAATTAGTAATTGTCCCGTTGCCTGGCATCTGTTTTTATTCCTTCCTGGTGTCTTGTTTCCCCTATAAACTATATTCTATAATGATTGAATTCACACAACAACTCCTCTCATTTACAAAATTGATTGCTTTTATATGAAAATACTGAAACTTTGCTCAGTGGTCCATGTAGACTTGTTTGTAATTACAGTGCATTTCAGCTCTCTCTCTCTGGCGACTTCAATCCACAAATGAAGCAGCCGCCAGCTGAGTCGGTGTTGTTCTGTGACACATCTCCAATGAACCATTCTGACTCCAACTTTCTCTTTGCGTATGTATTTTGAAACAAAAAAAAACTTTTTTTTTGCCATCCATCAAAACAAGTAGAGTGTATATTGACTTGTCGCTTTTAATTAGGACTTCAGGAGAAGAATGTAATGTGGATTCAAAGCATGGAAGAAGAAGAAGAAAAGAGGAAGTGGAGGAAGATGAAGATTACAAGAATAAGACGGTAAGGAAAAGGGGCATTTGTTGATTTTTTTTACTTCTTTTATTCTACCTTCTTATTCTTCATTGTCCTTCTTCTGTTTTGATGCCAAGTGTGGTGGTAGCTGTCACCTGATTATCTGGCCAATCAGGCTAATCAGAAGAGCCACCGCCCCCAACTAACCAATACGCCCACTAAACCCAGAGAGCAAACGCAATTTTCTGGTGAGAGCGTACAGATGTGTTTACTGTTCCACATGCTGCATTCAAGGGCCTGCAAATAAATGGAAACGCGGCCGCATTTCTAGGTGATCTCTCGGTTTGTATGCGTCGTTGGGATTTTTGACAGGAATGCGTCGCCATAGAATATCTTCCTTTTGTCTTCTTATATCGCAGCTAATAGAATGCAGAAAGAAAATCTTCTCATCCCAAGCCAAGGAGCATGTTGTTGCTTGTTTTATTTTTGCTCCACAGTAACATGTGAAAAACTACAAATGGTGACAGTTGATGGGAATTGGAGGAGGATTACCAAAATCTGTGATGCAACACACCCCAAAATCCCAGATAAATATGGGTTCATCTGCTTGCATAAAATATTATTCTTAGAAGATGATAGATTGTTTTTCCTCTGTTTTGTTCTCCGCTTGTTTTAACAAAAAGTAGGTTTTCTCTACATATTCCTATATTTTTTTATTACATCTTTTTATTACATCATTATTATTTTGATACCACAATAATGCAAAAATCATTAAAACCTAAAAAAAAAAAAAAAAAGAATCTTTTGAAAGACAACATTTGATTATTGCAAATGATGGTCTTCCTTTTTCCTGGTCATACTGCACGATGTGACTCTTGTCTGAATAGACTTGGAAGTTAGTGTCACAGAATGCTCTCTGCACAAAACGCTGATCCTCAGTTATAGAAAATCCAACTAATGCTACAGCATCTCAAAAATAATTGTCACCAGAGAACCAGTGAGAATGCAGCAGCTGTACAAAATTGTGTACGAAAGCAAGGCTGCAGCTTCCTTTAGAAATACAGAAGCATTTCATTGTCCAGCATGCTTCGCTAAATGAAAGCAGCACTAAGGCAAATTATTTTTGAAAAGGTAGCAGATGATCTCTCTTTTGTCAAACTTTGTTTTCCTCCGAGATATCCAGATTGGTATTAATATTAAATATTCAAATACACCAGCAGTCAGTAAGCATTAGCTGATGACTGGATATACAGAGTTTCTTATTCTTCATGTATTGTCACATCACTACCATAAACTTCAATATATTTCATTGGCATTTTATGTGACAGCCACCTAAAAGTTCTGCAAAGTTGAAATCTTTTTTTTTTTTAAGTAAACATTAGGAAAGTTTACTATTCTGCCCCTAACTTAAGCAAATTCGAGATCAAATTTGAATATTTATCAGATAATTCCAGAAAAAGGCAAAAATACAGAATAAGGATGGGTACAGGATGAAATAGCAGTATACACACATTATCCTTTGAGAGTTTTCTCAATGTTTTCAAAGCACCCATACGCTCTGAGAAATTATTAGATGCTCCTTTACTCTTCTTTTCTTTTCTTTTTTTCTTTTCTTTTTTGCTTAAAATGACTTTAAAGAAAATGAGTTGGAAGTAATGTAGCTTTTCATCAGCAGACAGTCGAAAGACACACAAATGAACACTCTACGATTATATACCTTTATCATCAGCGCATTTCAATGACTGATTTAGAAAGAAAAGAAAGCAACAATCCTACCTCTGGGTGCACGAGGCAACACTTACCTGTCTCAATATCTGCTGTTAAAAGATGTGCCAAACATCCATTGTGTCCTTGAATAGGAAATTACGTTGGAGTGTTTCATGATGCAACATGCAGTCGCAGTCACTATCATCTTCTCCACAATGGAGAGCAAAACAAGCCGGCAGAACAAAACAAAGGCAAAGCACCTCTTGGCGAAGCAGTCACAAGACTTTGAAGTTATCTAACATTTCTTCAGAGAGACCGACTTTGATGTTCAGAAAGCTCCTCTTGAACAGTGACATATTCCCCTGGAAATAATTGTCAAAAATGTTCGTGAGCACCCCGACTGCCCTGAAGGCAGTATAGATTTGAACTGTTGTTATTCTTTGTTCAAAATGTTCTGCCCCCCTTTAAGCTTTTGTTTGGAATTACAAGGTTTTTTGGTTGTTGTTTTTTTAGGTTTGTTGAGTTGAGAAATTCACATAAAAAAAGGAAAAAAAAAGCTGTCATCTGTGATAAGAAACAAATATCTGTTGATTTTATTTTGTTCAAGTGAATAAATCAGGAACGATCTTTTGGTGGATCACCTATGTTTTCAATTTCAATTATATA